>NC_091822.1:152541449-152673949 GCF_038994185.2 Dermacentor albipictus | reverse complement strand
AAGAAGTGCGGAACGGTAGATCTTGTTCTGTGGTTCTTCAAAGTTGTGCGCCTTCTGCATATCAGGAGCTTCCCCGAAGACGTCGTCCTCCAGAATGGAGGACGGAGGACCTCCGCGCCCTCATGGCAAGGCGAGTCCCGCGGCGGTAGCCCTGTCCGTGGGAAACCGCGACATCACCGACTGTAGGCTTCCCGATTCATCTGACAGCTCAACAGCGGCAGAGATGGACTCGGACAGTGATTACACGCTAGTCCAATCGCGCCGCTTGAAGCGCAAGCTTCGCCGGACGTCAGCAGGCAGTGATTCTACTCATAACAGCAGATGTGACGAACGGGTCTTCTCCGTGGGCTACACCCCAACAACGGAAGGTACGAATATGAATTCGTTGAATAGACAATCACTGACCAAATACTTCGATCGAATAGCCTCAGGACATGTGAGAGAGATCCGCATTAATGCTCGGAAGAACATTCTGACGGTGGACGTGAATTCTCAGGCAGTATTGGAGGCTTTGAAAGGCATTCAAGTGGTTGGCAACATACCAGTTCGCTCATTCCTAGCGTACGGCAAAGATACCTGCACTGGTGTGATATCGGATGTGGACATTGACATAAAGGAAGACGACCTGCGATCTCTATTATCGTCGACAGTACGAATCCTCGACATCCACCGATTCGGCCGCTCCCGGTGCATCAAGTTGGTGTTCGAGTCAGACTCTTTGCCAGCATCGGTCAAAGTAGGTTATGTGAGGCACTCAGTGCGTCCATATGTACCACGACCATTACAGTGTCACAAGTGTTTCAAACTGGGCCACGTGAGTGCTGTGTGTAAGAATCCTACGTCGTGCCGAAGATGTGGTGGTGCTCATCAGGTAGACTCCTGTGAGACTGACGCCATGAAATGTGCAAATTGCTCCGGAGCCCATGAAGCGACATCCAAGGACTGCCCCAAAATGGTAGAGGAGAGGCAAATTCTGAGAAAAATGGTGAGAGAGAACTCCACGCACAAGGAGGCTGCCGATTCCGTCCGCAAGAAAAGGCGCCGGTTGCGGCAAAGGCGTCGCCGCTCCCAGAGCAAGCCTCGGGGTAAAGAGGCACTTCCTTTGAGTACTTGGATGCAAACCGTGCCACAGAGAGAGCAAGGCCGGCACACACAAGATGCGCCTCCCCCAGTATCTCCGCGCCCGTCAAGGAATGAAGCGTCATCCAACGTGCGTCCAACCTGTTCGGCTATTGAGTGGCCTTCGCTACCACTGATGGCTTCCGGAGGAGATACTCCTTCGGCGCTCCCCAAGTGCCGGGAGAGTACTGAAAGGCTTGGAAATGAAAAGGTGATAGACATGCTTAAACACCTAGTAAACACTATGCGTATATTACTCTCCGGATTGGCAACGCCAACTGCACTGTCGGTCGTGAAGGCGTTAGATGCTATGGAGCCGCTTTTAGCGGCTCTAAAATAAGGGTATTAATCATGGCTCTCACGATAAAACACTGGACATTGGAACAGAAGATGCATCATTCTGTTATAATGCAATGGAATGCTCGAGGTCTATGCGGCCGCATGTCTGACTTTAGGCAACGAGTATTCAAATACCGCTTCCCAGTGATCGTGATATGCTAGCCAAATCTCACGTCGGAATTTCGCCTTTCCGGATACGTTAAGCTCTGGTCACGTGAAGATGGACCCAAGAGCAAAGTGTTAATGTGTATACGCAGTGACATGACGTTTGTGCGGAACGCGATCACTCCACATGACAGCAATGAATATGTGTGTGTGACACTAAAACATAAACTACATGTGTTTTCGATCATCGGCGCCTACATACCTCCTAGACAAGGACTTGAACTATCTTATCTATCCACTGTATTACAAAGCTCCCCAGGCCCTCATGTTGTTATTGGAGACTTCAATGCTCATCATCCTTACTGGGGAAGTGCCGCAATGAACTGTCGGGGTAGGAACTTGATGGACTTCATAGACAGTGAAGGTCTGGCTGTCATCAACGATGGATCTCCAACTTACATCCGCGGCACTACCTACGGAAGTTGCTTAGACCTCACTATTGTATCTCGGAGCCTCCTGCCCTTAGTCAACTGGTGCTTGGACATAGAAACGCATGGGAGCGATCATATACCAACATATGTACAGATGAAGTGGTTTGTGCAATCAACTCCACCTGCTGTACGCTGCACAGATTGGTCCACATTCTCTACATCTGTCGAAGAGTACTGCGGAGACATCACTTCACCATCTGATATAGAAGACATTATTGTATCATCAATGCAGAAGACAACTAAGCTCATCTGTGCACCTACATCCAGAACGGCGATTGATATTGAATATGAACGACTCCGAGCGATCCGTCGTAGAGCGGAAAGGAAGGTTAGGCGAACTCAATCGTCATTAGACCTTGTCTTATGTCGACGAGCTCAACGAAAAATACGGCGTCACCTTCAAAAAATGGGAAAACAACGGTGGAGGACCTTCTGTTCGTCTCTGGATCCTCGAAAGCCACTTTCTAGGATCTAGCAGGTAGTACAAAGCCTTCGTGCCCCTCCTCAGCAAAAACATCCTTTCCGTGCTCTAGCACTTCACCAATGTCTGACGGAAGTGCAGGTTGCCGAAGACTTCTGTAAGAGAGTCACCCGTACTGATGTTACAGCATGTCCAACATTGGATCGACCCGTGCTACCTCCTAAAGATGACCGTCTTGACCTTCCTTTCACGATGCCGGAATTGGAAGCTGCACTAGCTGCGTCTAGACGATCTTCTGCGCCTGGACCTGACGGTATTTCGTATACTGCTCTGTGCCACCTTGGGATGGAAGGTCGGAAAGTCCTGCTGTCATACTATAACGCCACGTGGTCAACCAGTACAGTCCCGAAGCAGTGGAAAACCAGCCGTTTGGTGGCCCTCCTAAAGCCGGGAAAATCGCCTTACGAAATGTCATCTTACCGGCCAGTAGCTTTAGCTAGCTGTGTCGGTAAGGTGATGGAACGGATGGTACTCACTAGACTAGAATGGTTCATGGAAAAGAATGAGCTTTATCCTGAAATGATGACCGGATTTAGACGTGGCCGGTCTGCAATAGATGGGGTCATTGATCTCGTGTCCACGATCGAACAGGAAAAAAAGCGCCACCGACTTGTAGGAGCAGTTTTCTTAGACATAAAAGGAGCTTATGACAATGTACTGCACGAAGCCATTCTTGATGCCCTCAGTAATCTAGGCATCGGCGGCCGTCTCTACATGTGGATTGCAAATTACGTAGATGGTCGTACAGTCTTCATGTCCACGAATGCTGGCGAAACGACAAGACACGCTGTGGTCTGTGGAGTGCCTCAAGGAGGAGTTCTCAGCCCGACCCTTTTCAATGTTGCCCTTATTGGCCTTGCGGAAATAATTCCTGATACAGTACGCATCAGTACCTACGCAGACGACATATGCATATGGGCATCCGCAGTCACGCGACCACAAGTTCGTGCCAGATTGCAGCGAGCTGTTTCTTTAACGTCTCAGTACCTGCAGTGCCAAGGACTGCAACTGGCCCCAGACAAGTGCGCTGCGATAGCGTTCACACGGAAGCTTATGTGTTGGTATCCAATTATGATCAATGGAAATGCCATCCCATATGTCACCCACCACAAATACCTCGGCGTTGTCATTGACCGCGGTGTTTCATGGTCGAAACATGTGGCAATGTTGAAGAAAAAATTAACTGGGCTTGCTCAAGTTTTTCGCTTTCTGGCCGGTATGAAATGGGGTCCATCTGAGCATTCGCTACTCCGGCTGTACCAGGCTCTCTACGTCGGATACATTCGGTATAGCCTGCCAGTTTTATCAAGTATGAACCCGTCATGTTTGCGTACGCTGGAAAGTGCCCAGGCGCAGATGCTGAAAACATGTCTCGGTGTTCCACGTTGCACCTCAACCTACGGAACAATTGAGGAGGCTCGCGTCACCCCTTTACCTGTCTATCTACGATGCGAACCTCTTCGAGTATTCCTGCGACTGCTTTGCCGTCACGGACGTCATCCCTTATCGAAACTACCCGATATACGGCCGGACTCCACTTTTTCAAGAGCCGTTAAATGCCAAGCATCTGCCATACCAGCATACTTTGCCCCGGCTGACCTTCCACATATGCCCCCATGGGTAATGTCCAAAATACCGGTACGTCTATCTATTCCCGGAATTTCTAAAAAATCGCGAATACCTACCGTCGGCCTCAGACATTTCTCACTTGAATATATGTCGAAAGAATATGACTCCGCGGTGAGCGTGTATACAGACGGCTCGGTCTCGTCGTATGCGTCTGGTGCGGCTTTCGTCGTGCCTGCGCATCAAGTCATTCGACGGTTTCGTCTGCATAACAAGACGACTACAACATCTACGGAATTAGTGGCAATAAGAGAGGCCGTTAAATATATTGTGCGACAGCCTCCCCAAATATGGACAGTTTTCAGTGACGCAAAATCGGCTCTTCAACTACTTAGAGTGGTGTTGAAAGAAAGCGCTTATAGAGTGTTGGCTCTTCAAACTGCCGAGCTCTACACTTTAGCGCAAGAAAACGGCCACCACATCACATTTCAGTGGATCCCTAGTCACTGTGGTATACAGGGCAACGAACTGGCCGACGCCGAAGCGAAGAAAGCACTCGAAGAACGAGAGTCCCTGCTTTCAATTCCCTTTTCAAGAGCGGACGCCAACTGTCTCCTCTCCAGTGTCATCCGAAAATTGACAGCGAAGCACTGGGACAATCCAGATAATCGCCACAGACGACTCCAGAGATTGGACCCCAGCATGAATTTTAGGCTACCACCGAAAATTCAACGAAGCGATGCCAGTCTTCTGCACAGACTAAGGCTGGGGGTAGCGTTTACGCGCGGATACGTGCACCTCATGCGACGCACCGAGTCTCCACACTGTGAGGTGTGCAATGTGACTGAGACTATAGGTCATGTGCTTTGTGACTACCCTAAGTTTGTGGAAGAGCGTGATAGGTTGGTCAAGGACCTTACGCGTCCCGACAGCGCACCGTTGTCGGAGGATATTATTTTAGGCTCTTGGCCAGACGCTCAGTCGAGTTTTAAGGCCATCAAGGCATTACTGAACTTTTTAAAAATTACGGGCCTGGACTGCAGACTTTGAGCATGCCCAATTGCTTGCCATATTTTCTACATCTTCCTTCTATCGTCATCGTCACCCATCATGCACCTCTTTCTTCCCTCTTTCTTTCCCACTTCCCCTTCCCCCAATGCCGAGTAGCTGGCTAGAGGAATATACCTCAGGCCGACCTCTCGGCATTTCGTGTCATTAAACTTCTTTCTCTCTCTAGGTTTACCTAGGCCAATTACTCACAAGGGACTCTGATCATGGGAAGTAAATTTACAGAATAATAAAAACTGGGCTGGAGCGCATTCGGCAGACATTGTCAGATCCTGACTGGAATCTTACCATTATCATTAAAGAGAAAGGTGTACAATCAATGCATTCTACCGGTGCTGACATATGGGGCAGAAAGTTGGAGACTGACAAAGAAGCTCGAAAACAAGTGAAGGACTGCGCAAAGAGCGATGGAACGAAGACTGTTAGGCATAACGTTAAGAGACAGGAAGAGAGCGGTGTGGATCAGAGAGCAAGCAGGGATAGCTGATATCCTAATTGACATTAAGAGAAAGAAATGGAGATAGGCAGATCATGTAATGCGTAGGTTAGGCAACCGGTGGACCATTAGGGTTACAGAATGGGTGCCAAGAGATGGGAAGCACAGTTCAGGATGGCGGAAGACTAGGTGGGGTGATGAAATTAAGAAATTCACAGGCGCTAGGTGTAGTTGGTTGGCGCAGGGCAAGGATAATTAGAGATCGCAGGGAGAGGCCTCCGTCCTGCAGTATGCATAAAAATGGGATGATGATGACGACGACGACGATGACGACGATGATGCGAGACCCGAGTACCTGAAACTGATGATAACAGCTGCGCAATAGAGGCCGTTATACAATTTGACACCGTCTAGCGTCACATGCCCAAATGGTCGCAACGTTTCAGCCTTATTTACCAACAAGTGATAGTGTGGGGCATGTTGCAGACATACCATTAAGCTAAAGCTAATGCTAAAGTGTCAAGCATCGGCAGCTTTTGTCTCATTACAGACTGCATAACGTCTCCAGCAAGAGCCTAAAAGGGGGATTCTTTCAAGCGATCAGGTTGCTTCAAATCTGGCCCCATATATTCACAAAAATATAAATTAAGCTAGAATCGTTCATTGTAGAAATTTCCAGCCAGTTATGACGCTTTACATATTACCAGCGAAGGCGGTAGGCAATGGCAAAGAGCACATTCGAACGAACAGCTCTACCAATTCAGCCACTGGTGCCAAACACACATGAATAAGCAGCTCATTGTCTGCTTGTTCATGGTCTCTCTTTGCGTGCTGTCTTCCTTTGTGTTGGCCACTGCTGTCAGGAGCACTATTTGTGCTAGTAAGAACAATAATGCACCACTGTTTGATTGATTGATTGATTGATTGATTGATTGATTGATTGATTGATTGATTGATTGATTGATTGATTGATTGATTGATTGATTGATTGATTGATTGATTGATTGATTGAGAGTGAGTGAGTGAGTGAGTGAGTGAGTGAGTGAGTGAGTGAGTGAGTGAGTGAGTGAGTGAGTGAGTGAGTGAGTGAGTGAGTGAGTGAGTGAGTGAGTGAGTGAGTGAGTGAGTGAGTGAGTGAGTGAGCAAAAAGCCCCGGGGTGCCTGGTCAAGGAGCGCCAGGGCAGAGGTCGTATGTTCGAACGTGTTAGATTGTTAGATCTTTGACAATGTGTATGCCTTTGCAAAATAGAAATCGTGCGTCTTTTGTAATTGTGCACTGGGACCAAGAAGCCGGCTGAGCGCAACTTCTCACTTTACACATGTTGCACTGTTCTTTATTAGAAACGGAACGACGCGAGAGCGCGTTAAACATGCTCGTCGTTCAACGTGGTCGCTTCAGTTGACGTCATACTTTACCACGCGATGCGGAGTCGGTGATGCGAAATGCTCGTGTGAGATATGTTTCCAAACAGGAGGGCAATACATGTTAAGAAAGCAACTATTGTGTCGTTTCTGCAAATAAAACCCTCATGGGATCAAAACCATTTCGAAGGCCTCAACTATACGGCGCTTCTCATAGCCCCCTTTGTAGCTTCTGGAGTTTAAACCTCACAATCAATAAATAAATAAATCAATCAATCAATCAATCAATCAATCAATCACCCCAAAAATCAGTCAATGAGTCAATTAATCAACAAGTCAGTCAATAATAATCAGTTAATTAATTAATTAAGTAATCAGTCAATCACTAAATCAGCAAAAGATAGATTGGTTATTTTTTTATAAAACGACGATATAGAAATTCCCCCGACTGGAACTTTCTCCATCATGTCGTTGCCATGAGATGTTCATAGTTACTCATAAATGTCGTCATTACTCATTCTTCCGCTTGAACATCTGCGTTTACAGTGTACTAACATTGTTAAAGAATGAAGCACATCACTGACCAAGATCAAAATAAAAATAAAATGCCGTTTCAGGATCTGTTTGGTTCCGTCATTTAAAAAGAAACGTCATTTTATTTTGATTGTGACTTTCGTCAGTGTCATGCTTCATTTTCTAACAATAATTTTACCTGACCAGACGGTATTCCGCCGAACTACTGACTACAGTATACTGTCATGTTTTCTTTATATCAACATGTCATGATTTATTGACTGCCTTGCTTTTCTACTTGAAGGTCTGTGTTCATTGTACTACTGTGTTTGCATTTAAATACACTTATCTGTTTGGCTTTTCCTGGTTGCGCATTGATGTGTTTGTATAGTATTAAATGTATTAACACTGCACTGATGTAATCCACCCCTTATGTGATACTCCTCCCCCCCCCCGCCACACAAACACACACACACACACACACACGCACATACACACTGGTCAGGACACAGGAGGAAGCTCTAGCTCGAGGACAACTCAGATTTCTCTAGTAAAACACATCTAAAACTCAGAAGTGTTTTTTACGAGATGAGTGCTGGACCGATTGGAATGAAGTTTGTTGCATTAAGGAAAAAAAGGTTAAATTCTGGTGACTCTAAGGAGCGTAATTTTGATTTAAATCATAAAAAATTTAACAAGAGCTTCCCAAAATTTTGAAAGTTATCAACTAATTGAAGCGCATAGTTTACAAATCCGTAATTTGGCACCAAAAATCAATTATCGCAGTTCTGCAAACTGCACCCGACAGAGGATTGCAAGCGGGCAAATTCATTATATGAGCTTACAGCTCAAGTGATATTCCGTTAATGTTTGCGAGGGTTTAGCAAACGCCCCACTCACAAATCATTACTGTATTTCATTGAGGTGCATGACACATCAACTTTGTCCACTTTAGATGTTTTACCAGCTGCAGTTTACATAACTGATACTTATTAGTTATTAATTCGTAAACTTGATAGCTCGGATCTTTAAATTTTGCAATATCTTAAATATATTGTTACGGTGCATTTGGACAGGACCCTGCTCGCAAGAGAGAGAGACGAAGCGGAAGTGGTGGACTGTCTCCTGGAGCTGTGACCTTTGTACCAGCCTGCGCGTTTACCGCTAACTTCTCCCACCCAAATTCTTGTATACACGTTTGTGCATCGGCCTCCCTCTTCGCAACAGTCTAAAAAAACTGATCCCCTAAATAAAAAGTATGCTGCCTACAGCCACTAGATCTGTACTTCTTGTTTCTCTTAGGTTACATAACACTAATCGAAATCGGTGTTGTTGTTTCCGACAAAAAACGGTTTCTTCGATCCCTCGCATTCAGATAGGAGCACCCGAGCCAAAGCTTCCTCTTAAGGCAAAGAAAAGAAAACTGAAATGCGTAGTGACAGAACTTTATTGCAATGGAGTGCGCAAAACTGAATGTCCAACCCTCCTCCGCTCACGCTTCCGACGCAGGCATGATCATGTACTTCTGCTACGGCATCAAGAAGAGCAACCTGGAATCGCTGATGGAGGAGCGCATCGAGCTCAAGATCCCCACGCAGGGCTTCACCCTGGAGGCGCCGCCAGCGCCCCCGCAACAGCGGCAGCAGCAGCAGCCTCCCACCGCTGAGGAGATCAGCGCCAAGCTCGCCGACGTGGCCAACGGCCGGCCTCCCCCGGCGCCTCCGAGGCCGTACGAACCGCAAGAGGATGAAGTTCCCGCGCGACGCTGGCACACCTTCGAGTGATCGTGGAGCGGCGACGTCAACGTATCGAGACACGTTCCCCCGTGGCTTATACACCGCGACGTTCTGCGGGGGGCGGCCCCCGGAACAGACGTGACTTGCGTGTACGGCAACCGTTCGAAACGTTTCGGCAACCGCAGTGCTTCTTGCCACGTTATATGTGGAGAGCTTTCCCGCTCTCCGGCGGGCGTTAGTCATCGTCAGGCAGCGTACGTGTTATCGTAGATGCTTTGCCAAAAGTTAAGAAGCTGTTGCGGGCGCGTGGCAAGAGCTGTCGCTGCAGGCCCTGTGAAGGGACGCGCAGCTTTCGTTGCTTCGAAGCTCAAAAAAAAAACGTCAAGCAGGACTGTCTCTTTCGAATCGCTAAGAACTGTGGGTCACCGAAGGTTCTGCTGTGATCCCGCGGTATACACGCTGTCCAGCGACAGCTCCGGTCAAAAGCGGCACCGGCTTCGAGACTTTTGTTTTAGCACTAACACTGTCGAGGGGGTAAAAGAATTGGAACTCTCAGCTGGCTCTCGACCTACAGATAATTGGACGGCTACGAATCAAGACACTCCGAGCTATGGTATTTCGCGCAGCTGAAGCTATAGCATTTCGTTCGATTCTAACCGGCGGCCAGTATACAGTAGTTCACAACCCTCTCCACCTGGCCACCAGCTTGGGAGAGACCGCGCTCGATTGCACAGTTTCGAAGTGTGGTATTTTTTTTTTTTTTCGCGCACTTTACCGCTTGCCTTAGCTCTAGCACTGACAGTCTTGCGAAAGGCATACGCACTTGCCAGGTGACGTGTAGGCGCCATCTTAAAAGAGTATTTGCGAACTGTCTGTCTGAGCAGGGCTATCGGCTAAGCGCGGTTCTTTCGCAATATCGTAGAAGCGCGCTGCGTGTTCCGAGACCGCGAATGTCGACTGGTGGAGTCTCTTAACATTCCCCACTCCAGTGCCTGCACACTGTTGCATGTCGTGCATGTCGGCATGTCGTGCAGTGCCTGCACTGCACTGTTGCGCACGCTCGCGAGCATGAGGCTATGGCGGTGGTCTAACTTAGGAAAACTTGATCTCTCTGCACAGGCGAAAACAGTAAGGCAATTCGTTGGAATCAAACTGCAAAAGATGTGCTTGCACAGCATCAGAAACGCGCCCGTTTGCCCTCTCTTCTATACGTCGCAGCAAGGAAAGAGGAAATGTTGAAAGAAAAAAAAATGGTTTGTGGATTTCTTGTCGGTGCCGCAGCGCTGTTTGCCGTTTTACGTCGTTCGGAACACCCTTTTCCCGCGAACGGACAGATCAGTCGTCATAAAAGGTTGCAAAGACACTCTTACGCCTCTATGCATGTGGCCACAGTCCGGTGAACTGAAAGAAGGCTTCCTCCGCACCTTTCTCCTAATCCAGAAGCTAACAGCGTGGCCTTTAATGGTACCGTCAACAGGTCCATTCGCCCACTTTCCGCTAGCATATCGCTCTTTCTTATCTCAATGGAAGGTCGCCTGAGATTGGGAACTTGTGAGGTGTGTAACATCTGGCGTGGCCCATACATAGAGCGTGATTGGTCATGTGCCCCTATTGGATGTATTCTGCATTAGAATTCTAGAACATGCCAATTGGAAATATCCAGCCGCCCTCTTCCGCATCTACAGAACTGGAGATGGCATCCTGTGCGCTGACAAATTCCGCCATCACATCGGGCTCGCCATTTTGTCTGCTTTGATTGGTTCGCGGGGCGGCTGCACAAACTCTGATTGGCTCGAAACTAAAATACGGAGAAATGTGAGTGTCCCGAAAAGCACGCCCGGAGCAATGAATACCTAAAAGTTTTGATGGCACACTCCAAGTTGGTTGCCGCATATCTGGGTGGCTTACATCCTCAGCTGGAAAGCCTGGAACCTCCCAGGTAGACTGCGCAGTGTTCATTTATTCGAACAAACTTTCTTGCCCCTTAAAAACGTACAATCGCCATTGCCCCTGTAGCCTCGTGCGCGTGTGCTACTAAGAACTTCAAATTTCGTGTCATGTAGTGTGTTTCGCTGCGTTACTGCTAACTCCAACGTTCGTGTATCCGTTAAAAATCGCTGCCATCATTCAAACATCATTAGGGCTACGGTACAGACATATGGTGACCGCGTTGCGACGGCCGTACAAACGTTAGTGCTATCTTTCACGAAACATGTCACGTGGTCTTCACGGGTCAAACGGTAGGCGTGCACGACGTACCGAACAGGACACGGCAAGCGCGGGTGCAATGTACGTGGCCTCTCTTTGCGCCTCACCGCCATCTCCGCAGAGCGCTGTATTTGTTGGTGGGCTGTTCGTATCTGAGGACAACGCGCGGCCTGTTGAACTGTGAGCATTGTTCTTCGAGGCACGGGACAGCGCACGCGGTCAGACATGATGCCGCCGAACCTCGATATAACGAACACACGGATATAACGAATTATCAGAGGTAAACCTAGAATCTGGCCTGTTCATGCTCTATTTTACGGGATATTCCTCAAGCTGTGACTAAACCTGAAATTCGCGATCCGACACAGTATCGGTTATAACGGAGTGAAGTTTCGTTTGCCCGTCGCTCAAGATACGCATTCTGGTAGAAATCGTGTCGCATGCATTTGCCGGCTGGTTAGTTCGAACGCCTGATATAATGAATAACGGATATAGCGAAGACACTTGTCCCTACCTTATAGCGAGGTTCGACCGTACAGCTGTCTAGGAGGCAAAATCACGAAGGCAGATCGAGTTCTGAAGAGGCCGCGGTACTACATGTATCTCTCTCGTGGTGCCACACTGACTGTCAAGCCCGGATAAACGCCTAACGAAATGTACCCACGTCTTCCTGTAGTCGTCTCGAAGAGACAGTAAGCAGCAGATTTAAATAAAGAAACATAATAATACAGTCGCGTGTGCGCGTAAAATGTAATGTACCGTACACAATATAGCCTGTGGATAGACCGTACAATGAATGTCCGCTTTACCCGTTCCTCCAAAGCGTATAAGGTGTTTCTACGTGGCGTTTCTTGAGTGTATTGTTCTTCCGTTTTATGCGCGACGTATGGTGCTACCGTGGATGTCATATCAAGCGTGGAAAGCGGAGTCTTTTGGAAGTTGCATAATTATCAGCGCACGAGTTTTCCGTGTCTCGTGTGTACGATGTCAGTATATCAATTACGAGTGTCGTCACACACTATATGCAGTCAAACTCGATGGTAACGAACTCGTCCACAGCAAATTCTGCTCCACGTAGAACACGCATCACTTAATTCTTAAGCGATATCCGTGCAAAAAGACTAACCGAACATTGGATATGTTGAACTATGAGAGCGCCCGGAGCGGCTTGTTCTTTTTTTCTTTCGCCTCTGGTTTGCGAATCTGGCATTTTTCAGACACGTGACTAGTGTACTTTGACAGCGTGTTCACGTAGGGTGCAGTACGATGCATAAGCCGATAATGAACTTGACCATGTCTGGTTGTTGTCGCGTTGATTATACGTGTGCTGCTGCTGGGAAAATCAGGTCGACATGGGCGGTTTGTCGCGCGCCTCTGTTCTACCCGAGTATAAAGAAACTCATCACAAAGGCTTGTTCGTTAAACCAGAGTTAGGGTATATCGAAATACTTGACCTATCGAAGTATCTCTAGGGCACGAACCAGTTTGTTAAAACCGAGTTTGACTGTCGTTGATACGAGCCGACGGCGTATTATCTTCAGAAATGAAATTATTTTGTGTAACGCGCGCTTGCCTCCTTGTATTTTCGGCTCGCTCGCTAGATGACAAATGAAACCCTGTTAATATCCGCGGCGCCAAATTCTATTTATTGTTTAAGTTGAAGAGCTTCCAAAATGCTCCATTTACGAGGGTTCAACATATCGTTTCTTTATTTATTAGTTTATATTTTACGTGCGAATAACGCGCACTTTTCTTCTGAGCATTGTGACGTATTGGACATATCGTTTTCCGGTAGTGTAGATTCTATAAACCTGTACGCGCACTTTGTAGTGAAATTTATCGTGACAGACCAATGCGAAGCAAATGAATTAGAGACCATAGCATCGGTATAGCCGAGGAATTTCCTCGATGTTGCTGTTTCGTAATGGTCACTTGGCTATCAGATGTTGCTGTGTCGATGCTGGTGTACGTTGCATTGACCCGTGCCTGTTTATTTCAAATGTGCTCTTTTCCTTACGTCGTTGACATGCGCGTGATGGTGTAGTACGAAACTTCCGTACCGCTCACGTAGCTGTCTCTCGAATTTACGACCACTACCCACATCAACTCTGCCATAAAGCAAAGAAAACATGTGTGCCCAGAAGGTCGCTCTTAACCTTGTATATCCGGCAGTTGTGTCCAAAACAAATTTTCTTTCTGTCACTTGCCCGTTCGACATCTTCGACTGCATAACCTCTACAATAATGCCGAAATGGCGCTGTTCACTTGTGCTTGCGCCAAGAAGAACAACGCCACTACGTGTTGAAACTCTACGTCAGTGCAACGAAATTGAAAGCGTGCGATGATACCCTCGTAATAACCGTAATTTTGTTACAATAGCACTCGTTTGTAGCGTCCATGGTGTAGTATAGTGGCGCTGCAACGATTTCTGTTAGTTCGCTGTTTCCGTCTTTTTTAGTTTAGGTTTCGTTATAACGAGTTCCTTCTCTTTGACAGGATGGTTGTCGCGCGAACGGGCAGCGTTTGTTTTTTCGTGTACATAGGGCGGTTGTTAGGTGAATTGTGCGCGCCGGACATCTCGAACGAAGCGAAGGTCGGATGGCCGACGCGTTTGTAGGTCGGATGGTTTTAGTGTTACGCAGGTTGTGATTCCCCGTCGCGGAAACGGATGGAACTCTTCTCATCGGTGACATGTCTTCGTTGTTTTTGAGAGCGAGCCGAACGCACACACTGTCACTTGTTTCTTGTCTACTCTTCGGGTTACTATATATATATACATATACATATACAGTGTGCAATACGTATATGTCGTGCATGAGTATGCATCAGTCATCAAACAGGGCGCTGTTCTGCGCGAGCTGCGTGTTGTGGCTGTGGTTTTAGCGAGTTTTAGTGGGTCGTTGCAGACGTCCCTCTCTGCCCGAGAAAATTGTTCCCCGCCGTATAACGCTACTCAGCCTTTCTTTCTTTCTTTCTTTCTTTCTTTCTTTCTTTCTTTCTTTCTTTCTTCCTTTCTCTCTTTCTTTCTTTCTTTCTTTCTTTCTTTCTTTCTTATTCCCCCGCTTCTGAACTCCTCTGTAGAGTTCCCGATTCCGTTTAGTTCAAGTCATTCCAGTGTTCACCAAAGAGTCACTCAATATGAACGCTCTCACGCGACTACAGCAATGCATTACTTCGGTTTCACAAGTCTATGCCAGGAGACGGAGGTGTGACGTTTTTACTCTTTCATTGCCGAGGAACTGCAGCTGTCTAACGTTCAATGAGCGGCAGCGAACATCACGGTAATTAAGCGGCTCAACGGGAACAAACTTGTGGCTATAGACGCAACGACCTAGCGCAGCTTCTACGGGCGAAAGTGCACGTATTCCCCCAATGGAACATGGTCGCACTAACAGGAAACAGTGACTGATATTACAGGGAAATCATATCATTTTCAGGAAATCATAGGGTAGGAGGATGAAGTAGAGGTGCTGGTAGGTGCAGGCGCGATTGGCATTGGAAATAGCACCAACAACTGATCCACCCGAGCGCCATAATAAAAAAAAATAAAATATCAGAAAGCAAAAGACATATCAAATGCATCATTCAAGTTCGAGAAATTGTATGATTCAACGTACTGTCGCATCTCCAGTATGTTTTGTTAGAGTCTGAGAATTTCATCGAAGGCTTTTTGTTTTCTGTTTCAAGGCAGGTTGAAAGATGCGTATTTTTCTTTGTCATACCAGAAATAAGACTTGGTGCTTGACGCTTTTCAAATTATGTGCCTTCAGTCCGAAACGCATGACTTGAGTTTTTTCTACCACCTTGGTAGTCAACGTGGTCTGTCTACCCTAAGGAAGTGCTTGCGCTTGATGGATGGATGGATGCGAAACTTTAATAGCTTGCGCTTGAGCAACGAAGCATATTTACCGTGCAGGCCGAACGCAGCAGTCTGTGACAAAGTTTAACTGTTCTTATGTAATTTATGGATATTTGCTAATTTTGTCATAGTTTTGTCAGTAGATTGAGCTTTCATTTTATTGGCGATTTTTCTGCCATGACAGAAGAAAGTACTTTCTTTTCCGCTTTTAAGAATAAACGCAACAATGAACTCACAAGTATAACGCATTTAGGGTAACTAATATGGTACTCTTATACTCCACCTTTTCGATCACATTTAGTGAGGCTGTAAAGAGTTGGTTACTTGTGAAGAATTGAAAAGCAGCGTTGTGCGCTGTTGTGCACATAGCAAGATCGCTGCTAAGCTACATAATTTTTCCAACATTTTTTGGCATTAACGGGAATGAAGCGACCCAATTATGGCTCCTCGAGCAATAAAGCAGACAGTGATTCGGCAATAATTATACCTGACACGATACTACCTTAGCTGTCGTCTGCATTCGTTGACTTCGCGTCGTTTAAGACGGGCTGAAGATTATTTCGTGAACTTTATTAAAGCAAACAAGTGTTGTCAACACCCATACTGCAGAGAAAGCTTCTTTGCCCTCAAGACACGTTTGCTGAACATATTAGCAATACTGTACTTCGCATAACTGCTTTAGTCTAAGCGTTCATTTCGATCGTACATTATTTTTTATTTAGGATAGATATGTGCAATCGCATTGCGACTAAGTTGCGCTGTCGTTGCGTTTAGAAGTTTCTTCACGATATATATAAAAAGTTATAGAAAGTTTGGCGATTATTCATTAAAGGGACACTAAAGGGAGACAATGGTAACACAGTTCAGACTGGTAAGTTTACCTTTAAAATTATATTTGAATTTCCTTGAGAAAAATAAGCATTATCAGAAAAGATACCTGAGCCTGCGTTCTGAACCTGTCACTAGCAGACGGAAAACCACACCGCTGCAGCTGAACTAAAACATACCTCTCAAGATCACCGTTGCGCCGACAAGCTCGGAGCCTCTACGTTCATAACCAAGGCTTCCTGAACCAGTGAACGTCTGCACCGTTCGGTCGACGGTGCAGACGTGTTCCGGAGCGCACGTTTTTCTCATTTCTGGGGAATTTGGTCTGATCAGTGCAGCTTTCGCCAAACGTGTCAAAGCCGCTGAGGGAGTACCAAGAACTGCCGCCAGACACTGTAGCGAAACTTCGTGACAGGCCAAAGCTGTCGAGATGGTTGTTACTATGGCAATAGATGGTGTCCACCATAGAGTTTATGGTGTCCACATACCAATATTAGCAACGGCTCCCTCTGTGTACTAGAAACCGATATCGAAGCACATGCTTTTGCCGTGGGTGGCCGAAAAGAAACCAGTGACGTCAAGGCAGCCTTATCTTGGAGACACCACCTATCTCCAAAGAGCGTTGAAGATGTTACAGTGCGCGGCATTGATGATCAGCGGTAATGACACGCGCGGGGATTCTAGAACTGTTGACAAAAAGCTGCAAGTTACCACCTCGAAGGTTACCGTTAGCATCACTCTCGCCACTGTAGTAGAGGACGACAGCATAATCGCGCAGGTTATCTCGCATGGCCTCAGAACATTCGCTATACATTCGAGCGTGAGTAGCAGTGTATATTTATTTCATTTTTTTCCCCTCCGTATTCCTTAGACTTACATTTCATATCCTCTGTAGTTGTGTACATACACTTTCTGGCTGCGCGTGAATGTTTATGTGCCTGTTGGATGACAACGCGGTCTGAGTTGTGTCTCTGTGCGTAACTTGTCGCAACTCGCCCGATGTTATAGGCTCTGCGCATGCGTAAGCCACCTGTTCGTCTGCCTTGCTTCGCTAAAAGCAAAAAGAAAGAGAAAAAAAAACATGAAAGAAAGAAAGGAAACCGTGTTTCTGCCACAGCTGTACATAAAATGTTAATCGCCTCCTGTGTGTTCGGAGGATTTAGACGATTAGCGTTTGTAATTGTTGTACGTCCGTCTGCGTGTGCGTGTTTTTCTTTTTTTTTTTAGAGGCTGTATGTGTTTGCCTCCCACGCTTTTCTGTAAGCGCAATCTTATTGCCACACGACAATGCAAGCTGCGAACCATATTTTTTCCCCTTTCGGCGCTCCGAGTAAAACGATGCGAATAGAGTGGTATTTGAGGGGGGGGAAAGGGCATTGTGAACAATATCATAACAATATTATTATGACGACTTTTGATTTATGCAAAATTTGTTGCAGTTGTTGCAATTTGATTCACAGTGCTCCGAAGCTTCGGCGAGGCGTATGCATTTTCAGACCACGACGAGCAGAGGCGAATGGTTTTTGCGCGTAGTTGAAGCAACAATTACGGTTAGGTTGAAGTCCCCTGCCGTGATTGATGACGTCGTACTATATGGTTTACTTTCATTCTTTTTTTCTTTTTTTTTTTGGCTTGCGTGCGTGCTTGTTATCTAGACTAGCACAGAGATTCTTCAGGTGCCTATACCCTGCGTTGGAGATTCACTATGAACTATAAATATTTGCGAAATTATGGTAAAAAAACACAAACTACAGGATATCAATTGAGCCCGTATCTGGGTCTCTTAGGTGCAGAGAGCCACATAGGTAACGCAGTCGGAGCAAACCATATCATTCTTGTGGCAGCATCGTCTGCAACTGACGAAACTGCGTTGCATATTGGAGCAGGCACCAAACAGTGCTGTCGAGCGCCTGCAACAAAGAAAAAGGCGGTGTGCTATGGTGCACGAGAGATAACGGTAGCCATATCTATGTTACGATCAGACCATATCTGTATTTTATATATAGCTTGTCTGGCACCGTCAAGCGCACCTTCTTTTCAAAATTACGCAGCTCGCTTTAAGAAAACTGTGCATCCCTTGGGATTTATATTTGCCTCCAAACAAGAATCGTCATCTACATCTTTCTTGCACTCCATGGCTTGCTCTGTTTACCGCTGCGTGCGAACACTTTCTTATCAGGAACGCTGATACGCGTATGCTTGCAGTCGGTGACCTCAATATACCGGGAATTCAGCGTTAAAGGAAGAAAGTGTATTCAACACAGACGGCGATTATTTTCGGCAGGCAAGATAAGCCCCAAAGGGTGCACGTTTTTCTAAGAGTGTAGGACACGCCGCGCGCGCGTGAGGCTTGCTTGTTGCCGCTTTAACTTATTGTCAATAACGGCTATGCGCCGACGTCATCGGTGTCGCCATCTCGTAGTACAGCCAGCATGGTGATACGCTGGGCATTATCTCGATCCGCTTATCTCCAGCAGCACAATGGTATCGGTGGACAGGACTACAAGATGGCGTACACGGCATCATGTGAACACTCTCAATGGAGACTTTTAGCCTGTCCGCTATTCAGGTAAACGGAAGCGGTTTGGGCGGATTGCCGGATTTGCGGGGGCGTAAACGTGAGCAGCCAGAGCGGTGCAGCCGCCTGGTAGCGTAGAGTCCAACCAAACACAGAACTAACACTGCAGTAACCCATTATATCCTGCTTCGCTACTGGTGCAAATTTTTGGCAGTGGCGTAATTGCGAACACGATTACGCCACTGTCGAAAATTTACACCAGAAGCGAAGTAGAACATAGTAATTAGCTTTTTGCTTGTGTGGTTGAGCTTTCCGCCACTAGCTGGCGCCACCAATCTGGCCGCTCACGTTTACGCCCCCGCTAAACCGGCAAACCGCCCGCGCTTGCTGGAATACCGGACAGAGCTAAAAGTCTCTAATACTGCAACCCCACTGAAACAACATTGTGTCAGGGTGAGGATTTTTCATCTTTTTTTTTCATCAGCAGATTTTATGCACGCAGGGTGTGCCCCAGGACGCCTTTCACGCGGCCCAGCAACATGTATCGGTCAGAGTGCGTTTAGCATATATTTTAACGCAGACGCGTGAGCGCGCACTGCAATGCACGAGCGCTTGTGTGCGAACGGCGACGTTGGATGTGACGTCGTGAGAAGTTGGGCTCGCGAAAGGCGCGATATACCACTATGCGGTGAGCGGCTGTCTTCCACTTGTCTGCTAGCGAAGCGTGTCGGCAACGACGTAATAAGCGCGATTACACTTTATCTTTTTATTTTTTTGGGAAAGAAAGTTGGTTCAATGATAACACCTCCAAGACCGGGCGGGAGATAGCGCGTTCACCCCATTCCGGAGGCCATGATAACGCGAGCATTATAGAACACAGCGCCACAAGCGTGTCGCCATCGTTGCTACCGTTCTCAATAAGAGCCTCCCGTATGGTTGTACGCTATCGCACGTCTGTTCTGCGCTGTAACGTTTGCTTACCGCGTCACCGTGAGGCAGCCGGCAACAACAGCGCCGTCGGCGACCTCTCGCGACGCCGTCTTGAACCACGATGGGTCAGAAGCGTACTTGTGTTGCACGACTGTTATCGACGTGGAAATGTTGAATGCTTTACAACAGTGTCGAAGTCTGCGGCTACCGAAGGCGTTTGGGGCTCCATCAGAAAAGAACACCGTCGTGTATTTTGTATTAGGCGTTTCGCACAAATCAGTTGAAAACAGTTCCACTTGGTGTCGCTACCGGCGCGGTCGTTCCAGGATCCGCGTTGCCCACACGATTTACGGATTTACGTACGTTGTGCGTGACTTAAGACGAGCCTTGCTTAGCCAAAATCAACGTTCTTGAAGGCTACTTGTCGCGGTCGTATAGTTTCTGTGTGCTTTCGCTTGTGCTTTGTTTCCATGTGTTTTTATACAAGCTATATCAAATCCTAGTGGCGCATTTGTCATCGTACAGCGTATGCAAATGTATTCAGCTTTGCTGTAGCAGTTGATCATCACTGTTTGCGTTATTTTGTTTTAGCGGGGATCACGTTGCCTTCGAAAATTGTCGCCCTGTTCGACGCATTTGTTCACTGAATGCAATATGTCTACCTGCGCTTTCACAGCCCAGGTGGGTTGCCATATTGTCGAAGTGTCCGCACTCACGACGATGCGCATTTGTTCACAAAACACAGTGCCGGAGCTGTAGCGCTGTTTATTTTTTTATTTTTCCCCCTTCGGGTGTGACTGCCTCTTAAGCAGCTTCGGGGTCTCACTGTTACATTATCGCAGCGTCGTTTCACTATTGTATGTTGACGTTCTTCAATCATCTCGCAGAACGCGCAAGGATCTGTCAGCCTTGTCTGTTTGCTGGAAAGTGCGCACGCTTATGTATGCACGTTGAGGTCTGTCACTGTAACTGTGCGAAGTGAAAGCGCGCCTTACTGTCAGGGGCATGATCAATTACTCAGATATATTCTATTCCTGTTGCGATCTCCTATATGACCTAAAAAAGCGAGATCTGAGCGCATATCCAGTCAACAAAGACTGGCGCACTGATCTGAAATCTTTCGGAAAAGCAGCGGGGAACACAGTATAACACTGAACACGACGGGCGAAGCCTAGTATACACCCGGAATGAAATGCGAGCGTATTTGAGAAAATAACTTTCACGGTGACTTTTAACCTTCTTTGACTGGCCTTTGCTTCTTCCGCGCATACTTTCTGGTTTATTTTTTTGTTGTTCTGTTAGGTAAAAGCCCTCCAATTCTGGAGCGCCGGGCGAGCAACGTGTTTACTTGCAGTTGTTTGTTATCACATTGTCCTTGCCTCAACACTTCTCGTTTCAACGGCGCTCGCGCTAGCTGCATTGCCATTACTACGTTCCGGTTCTTTCACGACGCGTCACGAAAACTGGAGACACTGCAATGCAGACTGACCATGTACTGCCAGTGTTGCAGTTCACCGCGGTTTTCTCGGTGAGCCGTACCATCGCCGATATCTAAGGAAGGCAGATTTTGAAAAAAAAAAGAAAAAAATCAGTGCAGCGCTGATTATTAGGCCACCCCGGGACGAAATAAAGATGAGGTGGACGCGCAAAGCTGCAGCAGCATGCAGTAATCGATCATGCTCTTTCTACCGACTGTGTACCGATGCACCAAGGACGGCTTCCTTTGTTCTCGTCGCACGTGAATGCTGCGATGTTTTCGCACGGTCTCGAAGCTCGCTTCGACCGGGCGCCACGCACTCGCTCGTATAGCACAGTGTGTGGCGCGCGCTTGTGCGAGAATGTAATTAACGCGCGATGCCGGTTGTTTACGAGTGGCACACTCCGACACCGCGGGGAAGAGATGCACGAAAATAAAGAGAGAGAGAGAGAAAGAAAAGACGTGCCGCCTGGCGGTCATCTATTGTCAATGGCAATCGTTCACATGGTGTCTGCTATATAAATATATAAAAAAATATAAATACATTGCTGTATAGTAATAATAATAATATATATACATATCTCTATTTCCATCTCTACGTGTCCGAGTGATTAAATATATGCAATAAAAAACGAGAGTGGCACATTCAGAAAATGTCTCCTGCGTCGCTTTCTTCGCTGTCTCCTCGATGCGCGTTTCTTGTCCGTATACCGTAACAGCTGTGGGCGGAGCTTCGCTTCTCCGAAACGCCCACGCGGCAACTGCAGACGAGCATGTCATGTCTGTACGGCGGTTATCGAGAGGCTGGAGCCTTGCCGATATTCATACTGTATCGAGTACTCTAGAATGTTTTAACAACCGTATACATGGTCGACAGTGCACTTCCTTCACCTGTATGACGTATTTTCATTCTACACACTTCACTACTAGGCCTTACCTGTATCCGAAGCTACAGGTAAGAGTCATGCCTTACCTGGAGCGTTAAGCCTCGCCTGCAGGGAGGCGTATACGATTATAGCTCGGACATCAATTAGATGCTCCTGCGAGACTTGCGAGACCCACCAAACTAACAGAATTAGTGTGTCGGGTATACCTGAGCAACACGACTGAGCGTGTATTCGCCGCGAGATCGAACTACAGGTGGCAGCACCGTTGCCGCGTTAGTGCGGATAGTTTCTAGTTCGCTGCATATATATAGTCGGTCGACCGTGCGTGCATTAAAACGTACGCGACGGATGTGAACGATTTGTCCCGATTTCCTGGTAACGAGACGCGCTGACTGCAGTGAACTAATATTATACGGCCCTCCACGTGGCCGCATTTTCGCACGAAATGTGCGCAACTAATTTTTATATTTGCTTGAACGAGGCTGAAAACTGGCATTCAACGGAGGACGGGATCATCCAGCCACACCTTATGTTTCAGTACTTCCTCGGTACTTTTTGTATGTTTTGCTTGCGTTTCGCTTATTCCTTCAATTATTCATTGTAGCGCCATTTAGTTAGTAGCGCATTCGCTGCGAATCTTGCACTGGTTTAAAAAAGTATTTATTCCTGTACAACGAAGGTAAAGTAGAAATCAATTTCACGCGTTCTCGACATCACCAAATGATGCGCACTGTACATGTCGTCTTCGTTTACTTCTGTTTATTTGTGAAATGGAGACATGTAATCAGGTCATTTAGGTAAGCTAGGCCACTGCGAGGGACAGTACGTTGGTAGGATCATAAGGCTGCTTCAGACGAGATTATCTTTATCGCCCTCGCACGGTTATGCGCACGACAGCGATGTGATTAAGTTGCAAATATTTGAGGAGCTAAAATCATTATGTAGTTTTATCACAGGTAATAGTAGCAGCCTTGCATCAAGCTAGCAACGACACAATGAATAGCGAAGGGAATTACATTAGCTGCCATTCAACTCAGTGTTGGCCTCCTCCGTCTAGAGACTGCCGTGTCGCAGATGATCTTCGTATAATACCATATTCTAGCTTTCCTTTCGTAGCAGCGAATCGAAGTACAAATGCCCACGATGTAAGTGAAAATAATTCACCGTAGTGGCTTCAGTACCGCATGTTAAAAGAACACCTATAGCTTTGGTCGCGTAACCACTAAGCGAGAGTCATGCAATTATCGCAATTATCGCAATTATCGCAATGCATGCAGCTATCGTAATGTGTATGACACGACATATTGCGAGCGCATGCTTACGACTTTCTTTTTTCTCTACTGCTGAGTGATGTTCACACAACCCCTTTCATGTTTCGTGGTATAACAGCGATTTCGAAGTTTGCAATACACCGTGACAAGTCATTAAAGTGCGGTATTCAAGTCTCACTGCTACCACTCCATTTTCTTTAAAACAACGTAACATGCTTTTTGTGAGGTTCTCTAACCACGAAGTGACAATAGCATTGATGTGATAGTTGCGAGTGGAGGGTGCGACAATAACACATCGTGCGCTCGACACGAGTGTGCACTGATGTTACTTAAGCGCAAAGACGACAGCGCAACGGTAAATGCTTTTTTTGTCGCCGTCAAATAATGCAGACCAGCATATATGACTATGCTAGAACCACGAAAGAAGCCGCCTTTAAAGGTACTCGCCTCATACACGCACATGCAAATACGTACTGCCCAACAGACGACGTGCGCTACTATCCCCACTATCCGTGATTCAGCCAGTGCCCGCCAGGTAGCGACTCTGCTCGATCTCGCGGCCAATACGGACAAATCTATACGGACACGGCTATACACGCCCACGTAACGGCCAAATTTAGGGTCTGTGATTCATTAGAGAACTACCGTGACTATGCACTTTCAGGTCCGCTAGACATGGGTCGTCCCTGTACACGCGGACAGAAACGAAAGGAGCTCATTCGTAAATCCATGCGCTAAAGTGCTGTAGATTCCCTTCAGCGACAACACAATAAGGGGCCTAGGGATTCTTTTTCGCGTTGTTCATTGTTGTTACGCTCGCCATCCCACACGCATGTCAGTTTGGCAACTCTTCCAGCACCTCTGGCCACGGCGACAAGAGCGGCGTGATGAACAGCCTTGTGGTAGCTCACTGACGCCACGGGAGAAGGCGTCGTCCACTCCGCACGTCCCGTAGAGCGCCGCCATGTTTCTCACTGAGTCGACGAACACCTGCGAATGCCGACAAAGCCGTTTTCACGCGCAGTAAAAACATTCACGTTCTTAAAAGTGGGGGTCTGTCCCATGGATAACGCCCTTAACTATATAAGGCTCTGACGAACTTTGTCGTGAGCTCAAGCTACACCTACGATTAGAGAAGCCCTAGTCGAAAACTATCTGTGGCACTATTCATTCTGACTACCCGGTGCGCGCTGAAGTATTAGACACGGTAGATTGGCAGCGATATAGTTAAAGTAAAACCCCTTAAACTTCGTAAAGCAGCGACACTCTCCTCCTCCACCTTCACTCCTCCTCGTTTCTCCTCTCTTTCACGCTCCCTCCTCGACCGTGGCGCCGCCTATACTGCTCGAGCGTAGCAACGGCGTCAACATGCGCTCCTCGCCACTCCGTAGACGCTTCTCGAGCAAAAATGGCGCTGATGCACGGCGCGAGGGCCCACGTGATTCCTTTAGACCAATAGCGACGGGGCATCGGCCAGAGCGCGCGAGGAGGAGGCGGCATTCTTCAAAGCGTGGCACTGCTTTACGAAGTTTAAGGGGCTTTAAGTTAAAATTAACTGCGTGCAGTTCCCGCGTCGTCTGTCACAGCTATCATCACGTTTACATTTGTCCCAAAGAGTAGCCAAAAAAAAACTTCCTTTGTAACGACGATTACATCTTAATCCTTAACGGTGAGGGTGTTAGCCGTGGGTCAAATCAGCGCCCCCAAAATTAAGGGTGCTAAATGTTTTACTGTAGGACAGGCAGCATTTGGCGGTTCACTTGCCAGAGGCACACGTGCCGGCCTGCGGTCCGAGACCGTCAGCGGCTTGTCAAGGAAATTAAGGCGCCGATGACGACCGCCACGGCAAGCACCATGCAGAAGGGCACAAGCAGGCAGATCAAGGCCTTGGTCGTCAGCCGGGAAGACAGCGGAGACAGGGACGCGCCACGGTCGCCGTCGCCGTCGCCGTAGTCCGCCTTGCAAAAGACGAAACGAAACTTTTCTTAGCCTACCTTTTCGTCAAGCCATTAAGATGGCGATGTGGTCAGGGTAGCATTAACTGACCGCCACCTCGTGCACTGAAATGGCTTCTTCTATAAGTAATGAGCCATGAGATCATTATAAAACAGCTCTGGCGTGCATCTATACTTCACATTATGTCGCACTATAGGTGCACTGTTAACGGCCTATAGTGAGGCACATGTTTGTGCACTGGCTATGATCTCTTAACCTGTCCACGACATTAACCAGGCGTCGCTTTAATGCAATGTCAAAGCCTACTGGAACCCTCCACTGACGCCTGGATCATGCACTGGGATAAAAGTCGGATAAAAGTCTACTCCGGTGGCAACTGCGCATGTGGTGGTTGCGCGCGACCGTATCTTGAGAGCGATCTGAGTTGGGGGCAAAGTCTAGGTGCGTCGGCAGCTTGTAGCTCTGTACGGGCTGTGTGTTCTCGGCGCTCAGTTTGAGCTGAAGCGATAGACAGCACGAAGATCACTTCGCTCGCTGCTGCTGCCCCGTTTCCTCACGCCATCGTTTTGACAGCGAGTGTCCGCGATCATCGTGTGTGTTGCGTTCATGTTTGCTGTGCGCGCTAACACCATGCGTGTTAATTTAGTTTCCAAACGTATGTTTACAAGTTGATACGGCAGATACAAGTACTATCCTTACTTGGTACGATTGTCTGCTCCTTTACCATCGCGATCACCTTTTGGGCGAAAGTGCGACATTTTTCCCTCGCTTTTCGAAGCATCCCGCGTCTGTGCTCAACACTTCAACTTCCATCTGGCGAGCGCTGCGTCGCAACATATGGGAGCACGAGGAAAGCTTGAGGACGATCAACACACACGATTTCAAACGGAATTCCGGCACGCCTAGGGCCAAACGCATACAAAACGAGCAAAGAAACTTCTCCTCCTTTGTACCTAGGCAAAGTCAGACATTCAAGAGGTAAAAGCCCCCAGATTTTCTCTCTCGCACCCGCTTGTACTCGCGCATGCGCGAAAATGGCTGTCAATTCCTGAAATGATACACTCGTGTCCTCGTCCCATTCTCCGAACGGTAAGGAGATTTCGCCGTTCGCGAGGAAAACCGCCGTCGGCCGACGGCCCTGGAACGGCAAACGGCGTGCGGTGAGTTGCGGTGCTGGTAACGTGAACGGAGCTTGACAATCATTTGGTTATGCACTGAGAGAAACGTCGTTTTTTTATGTGATGGTTATGGCCTACTAAACCACTGCAGTGATAGGTTGGGTATGCACTGTGACAGTGGTTGTTTTAAGGCGGTGTTAATCGTCTGCTGGAATATTCAAATGGCACCTATATTATGACCTGAGACTATTACACTGACCAAATATAAAGATCCGATCGGCAACTTGAAAGGCGCAGCTAGGCTCCGGACTTGTTTTTTCAAGCAGCCACGGATTACGTGGATGGTAAACGCTAGCAATACTGTTTTTTTCGGTGCAATGGCTGATCGGCAGCCGTCAGCAGACCGAAACCAAGACCTTAAGCTGGCAAGACGAGCACTCTGCCACAGCATATCCTTTATACTGTTAACGGTTAACAGCGTGCATCTAAATATTTTGACAAACTGCTAGAATACCGAACTTCGGGTTTGTTTCACCTCCTTCCAGGAGAATAACGCAAAAGGGTGTGCCTGCAAGCGGCTTCTTCAATTCGACGAGTTCTCTGCTCAAACGGATCGTGCTTTCTACCACGAAGCTTTTTATTTTGAGTACCTTTCTAAGACACCTTACTGGCCAGTTTCTGAACATATCACTCTTGATTGGTTTCAATCACATCACTGGGGCACCAACTACACTGCAGATGGTTGGTCACGGGTATACGGCGCCCGCGTTCTCGCCCACGTACCTGACAACTGTCGACCGGCATGGAACTCTCGTGTCCGTCGCAGCGACGTCTCGCCAGGAGAACAACTGTGAGTCCTTCGAAAGGCAGAGGGGATTTAATTCAAACGCGAACCATCTCCATGGCAAGGACCATCTAGTTCCGGGTTAAGATGGCTGTGGCGATGTGTTGTTGTTGTTGCTCATGGGGGAACATCACCATAGTCGTCATTATCGTAGAAAAACGTATACAAACGAACCATGGCATATAGGGTCAAAGAATCGCCCGTTATAGAATAAAAAAAAAATCACGTTCCAAGAAATAACATAGGAGAATAAAAAATAAATGCGTATAAGCGATCGACCATAGTCACCCTTGCAACTAAGGGCAAAAGAACACCTCGAAGAAAATGAAGTTATGAGAAAGGATACGTGTAAATCGTGTATTCGCGTAATATAACAACAGTAGCGGAAATAGCCATGGATATATGGAAGAGAGTGATTATTTAAATACAAGCAAGGTATGTTCCTTATTTGGTATATCACGCAGGTTTAATTGTAAATGATTCTGCAAACATTCCTCTATAGCTTAGGCCTAATGCTGAGGTCAAGAAGTGAAGGTAGCGTCGTCAGAAACAAACCGTAGTTGCTGAAACTGAATAAGTAACCCAGTTGGTCTCCGGGGTGGTGAAAACCACAATCCGCGGATAGCATATGCTGCTGTGAAAAGCTCGGACAAATTATGCAGTCGTGCGCGCCGCAGTACATATTTTAAAGAAAGAAAGACGTGGCGTGCGTGTTCCGTGTGCGCGATATCTAACCCTTGCTTGCGCACGCTTGATGTAAAATATTACTGCATGGACATAAGCTACAAATGCACAAGGCCGTTGCATGGACTGACAACTGGCCAGAATGTGTTGCGAGACGTTGATCGAAATGAAATGACCATGATTTATAGTGATAGAATCCACCACGCTGTTCGGGATCTAAGTAAGAATTATAATTTTAACTTGGCAAAGAAAGTCTCAAAAACCAGTAAGTGGCGAGACCTGGAGGTGAGATCTTGGTACTTCGGATGTATTCTACGAGATTACTGTAAGTCGACCGTTATTAAGTACATCATAATTATTGCTTAAAATTGCAGTTGCTATATTGTTAGACACTCGCGCATTATTTTATGCTCCGCAAATCAAAAACGCACGCGTGGCAATGGCAACACGCTGAGCTCCGTATCACGTGCAAAGGCGTCATTTCGTTTTCGATCGGATTGGTTCCGTTTTGACTGGTTAAATACCAAAGCATTTACACAAGAAGAAAAGACGTTTGTTTATGGGTTGTCATTCCCAAAATTCCGAGGAATTACTTTGGCAAGAATGTAAAGAAAGGCTATGGATCATGACGTACATGACGTGTTCCGGCCCCTGCAATCGCCTCTCCATGGTCACTGTAGTATGCAAAAGAAGCAGGTCCTCCAAGATTAACATTTGCTAACTCTGAATTTAGTTATGTTCAAAACCCAAAGCCTATGAGGTGTTTCCAGGAGAAGGCCTGACATCAACGACGTTTTTTTTTCTTTCCTTTTTTGCTTTCGGGATCCCTTTCATGGCATGCAACCAGTCAAAGCATAGCCTCTAAGATCGACATTTTAACTCTAAAGAGCGTTGCTTTATGAACGTTATCTACGTTCATAGGGCAGTACACTAGGTAGTACATTAAGCAGTATATTAAGAAGAGCTTTGTGGCGCAACTCATCGCCCCGTTCCAAAGGGGACGATCATAGCATTCATCCATTTATCCATCCATCCCATCGTAGAGTTTCCTACCACAGAGCATAGAGTTTCTCACTATAACATGTAGTGAGAAACTCTATGTTTCGTACAAAACATCCCATAGAGTCACACAATAATAATTGTTGTATGAAAGTCTACTATCCATCCATCCGTCTATCCGTCCATCCCATAGAGTTTCCTAGGAAACTCTATGGTGCATCCATCTATTTCTCTATTCATTCATTGATTACACCGCATGCAGCGAGTAAAAGGATAGCCTTCAAGATTTCCGTTTGTTTTGTAGAGAGCATCATTACTGGGGCGTGAATTTGGACACCCCCTATAGTTGTGATGTGCGCACCACCTATTCTTGCACAAAATAATTTTATATTGTATTAGTTATTATAGCTCGTTTTATTGTAAAAGCACGCTATAGGTGGTGTTAAAACGCGAATCTTAAAGGCTATGTATTGACTGTTTGCATGCGACGGAAGCGGTTTTGGAAGCCGGAAACACATGTTAAACGTCGGGTTCTGGATACAACCTATTCGTTGAGGGATAATTTTGTTGTGATACAAGTGTGATGCAAGTCCTTGCCGGTGTTGTAACTTTACCCAAATTCAGAGGACCCATATGTGCATCGCTCCCGAATAGCAACAAACGCAATCTCTAAGGCTATGTATGCTTTTCTGCTTACCAGGCGCTGGAAAACATTGCACATGCTAAAAGTATTGTTGTTGCATGTTCGCTAGTGGCGCCAAGCGGAACAAGAAAGCATTAGGACTGCAGACTGCGGGGATTCCCGGAGAGTTGTTTCTCAGCTGGTCGTCGCGCGGGTAGAGCTCAAATATGTAATCTCTTTTACAGCCAGATCGCCCGTTCTTATCTTTCTTAATACCGGTAACTCTGGCGTTCCTCTTGTCTCAGGGGGAACACCGTATCAGGTCACTTTCTGTTCCCCCGCCATTCCCAACGATCGCCTACTCGATCCGCAGGAGTGCGCTAGGCTTACTGCGCTGTTTACTCTATTTCGACGACTCCGGCAGCGGAGCGCGAAACCTTTCTCCGCCGTTTCGTCTCGTTTAGGTCCTAATTTTCACGGGAAGAGACCGGTCTCCATTTGTGAAGGTAAGAACTGGGCGCCTCTTTTCTCGCTCCAAAGCGCTGTAGCCTTCAGTTATCGCGCAAGGACAGGCCCGCGAAAGGCCGTGGGAAACTGCCAACTTCCTGAACAGCTGAGACATCTTTCGCCTCGTCGATCCTGACGCTCGCAGATGGTGCAAACGACGAACCGAGGTGCTGGCCATTCGTCGAACCAGAAGGGCGGTGTTCGCGTTTACAAGATCGTCGTGCTTGGCGATGGAGGCGTGGGAAAAAGCGGTGGGTCTCATTTCTCTCTTTGGCTGCGTCGCATGTATGTAACGTCGCGCTCTATCGGACACGCGTGACTCAACGCGGTGCTACTGTTTACCTGCCCCCGCCCGCGCGGAAGTTATGTCGCGCGATTGCCTTGTTTTTCTTGTGTCGGTGGCCTCTGACGATAGTTTACGCTCATTTCTCCTCCTTTTTATTCTTTTTTCCTCGTTCTTTCGTAGCGCTCTTGTACGCCGCTGTCTTGGCGACGCCTGATTATCTTGCGCGCTCACTTTTGGATATTTTCTCTTCCCTTGCAGCTCTGACACTTCAGTTCGTGACTCACAGCTTCTTGGAATACCACGACCCGACCATCGGTAATTTTGTTTCTCCCTCCATTTGAATACAAACTACAAATTTGCGTATTTTGTGCCCGTTGCGGTTCAATAATAAAAACTAAAAATGTTGTATTGGGGAACAGGGACGACTTTCAATGCAGCAGTTGACTGCCTCTCTCAAAGCGGACGCCTCTATGCCGTCGGCAATCGCAGGACCAAATTTATGGGCAGTAGTGTGTATGGCCGGCACACCATCTACGGCTTAATTGTATGTGCCTTGCAGTGAAACATATATAATGTGACTCAAAGGTGGCCTTCACTTGTGACCTATTTTTACTTGTTCAGTACATGAACAAAAAATTTCGTGGTTGCCTGTTGCCTACTTTTTTTGCTACCTTTGTTGCCCAGGTCTGGATAAACGCTCATGCATACTGTGCATTCGTGACAGAAAAATATAAATAGGGAAAGCAAGAGTGGCCATTTTCTATCACTACAGCATGCTATCTTGCAGAGAATGCCGTCGTCATGTTGAAAAATGGAAGTGCACTGCATGTTATCAGGCAGTCATCAAGTGGAAATATGCGAGTGGCTGTTTGTGTCTTTTGCTGTGCTATCACATTAAACATGTTTCAGTTGAGTGGTATTCCTGGCCATTATGGTTAGAGTTAAGGTTACATTTGCCCATTTACAACTTTTTCATAACCTGACTAAATATATATGGTGTGAATTACTTGGTGTCTTCTGCTAGACAATCTTTAGCCTACTTTTTCTTCACTGGAGGTCTATTGACACCACTGTGTTTCCCCGTGATCAGAGGATGCCTACCAGCAGAAGACTGTCATTGATGGAGAAGTGGCCCTATTGGACATTCTGGACACTGCTGGCCAGGTACGGCTACTATGTTTAGGTATTTTTATATTAAGAAGCCTTTCTGAACAAGTTGAGGGTCAGTGACTTCCATTTTCTTGTATATGGAAGGGGTTATGTGGCGAGAAAGGGAGGGAGCTTGCGCCTTTCATTAAATCGGTGTGCAGCTATTGAAAGGAGTTGTACTATGTGAAGCCAGTGACATTAATGAACTTATTTTCACCGAGTAAAGTTGGAGTGCAGCTCAATGCATGATTTAAACAGCATCCACAAATCAAGTGAAGAAAGTTGTGCAGATCCCATGGACCGTGGTAATTGGTTGACGTGAGGCTTTCTTTAATTTATGTGAGGAATGGCTGCTCATGTTGAGTGACCATTTGCAAGCATTGAGCGCACAATGAAGTTGGGTGTGTTTTCGCAGGGAAATGCCTCAGTCAACATAACCTGTGGCACTCCAACACCACAGACACGTCTGATAGAAACAGAGGCCGCAGTCTATCACCCGTGCTACACACTGAACCGAAGTTACCTTGCATGAAGCCACGCTGAAAAATAATTGTTTGCGCGAGTGAATAGTATGTGTTTAGTTTCGTTGCAAAGTCGGGACAATGCATCAACACTAGGTTTCGCATTAACGAGGAAACATGCCCTTGTATTCCAAACCAGTCTTTGCTGCACATCGACACTCTGCCACTTTGAGTTTCTTTGCGAACTCTTCACCACCCTCCTTGGCACTCATCGCTACGACAAAAAGCGGTGTCAACACTGCTCTATTCCGCATTTACAATTCAACGTTTGCTGAAGTTCTGAACCACGTTTCGCTCTGAATCAAAGACGTTCCTGCTCTGCTTGAGGCTTCCTTCAAGCCTCTGTGTTCTGTGAGTTCATTACATGCATGACCCGTGGCTGCCCTGGTTTCCATCATCTCCAAAACCGCCCATCATATGAGATGGCAGCTGGCACTCGCAAAGTGGTGTTGGGGAAGATGCGAAGCAAATTTGCCAATAATACATTCCCATGCCCGAACCCCAAATGCCCAATCCAGTCAATGCTTTCCCTGTGCCGTCCGTCTTTGGCCTTGGTGGTATTTGTGATTGGACATGCTCACACTTTTGTTGCAGCCACTAGACTGCTGTAATATAGCTCTTAGTCTCTTGATGGTATTAGATGGTACAGGAGCGCCACCATCTTGAGATGTTGGAGGGCCTCTGAAACACTTTTTATCGAAGTCGACAAATGCATTTGAAGTTAAGATAGTCTGTTTAAGAAATACTTTGCAGCGGAAATATCAACAATAAAAATTTTCCCTTGATAACCTTCGCAGTGCTCCCACTCCTTTTTCAATGTCTTGGACTGTGGAGGCTTCGAAGGAGTGGGGTGTGCTCACAACTCTCCGGCTATTGAACGTCACCGTGGGGCGCAGTGCAAATTGGATTTGGGATGTTCACATAGATGCCGCTACAGTCAATGACCGGTAATTTGGACTCCATTGGGGACGTAAATAAATCCAAACTATCAAATGTTCGGAAAAAACAAATGTATCCAAAAAAGATCACCTTATGTTTTAGGGCCCGTGGGCACGGAACAAGTGGTCGATGTGTTGCTGCACGCACTGCCGACTTGGTTGCACCTAAGCGTGCAACCAAGTCCGTCTTTATTTCTGCCAGTTTTGAGTTTCGCTGCACGCTGATGCAAGCACTGCAAAGGCTTGAGTCAGACCCACATGTGGAAGGCTTCGGAGCACATGGCACATCATCATCCAAGTCAGAGTCACTGTTTGATGGTGAACTTGCTTAATTATTTCATCATCGTTCAGTTTGGTACACGATGAAACTGCGCTCTCAACATCTGCAAAATCTTCAAATCTAACGGTGGCAGATGTTGGCACACTGCTGCCTAGCAAGTCATCAATGATGTCCGCATTTGAGCTCGTTGTGGTAGGCAGCAGTTCAGCCTCTTTGGTTGCAGAGTTAGGCTCATTCGGACTGCGACTCAAGACTCATTTGGAGTCGGACTGCGAAGGCATCGTTGGTGCAGTTTGACACAGCCTATCTATAACTTCGTGAGAAAGACTTCTTGGAGCCAGCACTGCGCTGTCTGGAATGCAAACTAAACAAACAAGCGCAGCATGGCAGAATGCTGTCCACTAGGCAAACTCAACAAATAGGATGGCAGGGGTGCCGGAAAAGGATGCGATGATCGTGATGTTGATGTGACTTCACAATTCAGGCAAAGCCTCCAAGAACAGCACTTGCATTTAAATCTCAGAGGCATAGTGCAGTGACCAGGCGAGACCTCAAAGATTGCCATCTAACGTGTAATCTCTGAGACCATACTTCATGTCTCAGCGAGGTTGCCAGAGGAGATAATGGCAGCAGAGTTGACGTATGCTACAACCATGGACGGCATCCAGATAAGTGAATGTAGAGTTGGCGGCTGTCCAAAATATCGGTCATCTTTACACATTAGGCAAAGCCTCCAAGATTGGTGCTTGCAGTTAAATCTCAGAGGCATAGTGCGGCGACCAGGCAAGACCTCAGGGATTGCCATCTAGTGTGTAATCTCTGAGGCCATACTTCATGTCTCAGCAAGGCTGCCAGAGGAGATAATGGTGGCAGAGTTGGCGTATGCCACAGCCAGGGATGGCGTCCGTATAATTGAATGTTGAGTTGGCGGCTGTCCAATATATCGGTCATCTTTACACATTAGGTATGTGGGGCCAGTGGCGGTGCTGCGAAGCTGTCTGAAAAACCAAGGATGTCCGAATTATCGGTGTCTGATTTATCAGTTGGTGACTGTACTTCCCGAGTTTGGCACCTATGATGATGCACCAAACTCGGAGGTTTTCCCTCAACTTATGATTGAGTTCACGGTGTCTCATCCCTTTGCTGTGCTATAATGCACTAGGTAGCTATGCACGGCTGTGTTTTCTCGCACTGAGGGGCAAGTAGCTCGTTTCCTATCGCACTTATCTCTACGACAATCACACAATTTCCGAGAGTTTAATTAAACGTCGTCTTGATGTTCGCTTTTGTGAGTATGTCGGCAGTGCCCGCATTGGGTAAGCGAAGGATGCCACATTCTGGACTCACTTTGAAAGGGCTCCTAACAAGCTCCGAACATGATGGCGACACACCTCGAAGGTGTGCAACTTGGGAAGCAGACCGATGTTCCCGTTGGACGTTGGTGCTCAGGCCAGCTCGCCATGCGCCTGGAGCCACATCACCCACAGAGGCCACTAGGAGCACACAGTTATTCTCAGCGAGTGGGCTTGTTGCACCACCCCATGGTGGCCACATGTTGAATTCCAATGGCGGAGTCGGAGCAAGTTTTTCTGCTCATTTCGGAGCAAGTTTGTTCCAATGGCAGAGTGAGGGCGGGAGTAAGGTGTTCCAATGAGGGAGTCTGAGGGGATTCAGAGCGGGAGTCACTCCGTGGAGCAGAAAAAGATGCTCCGCCAAAATCGGCAGAGTGGACCGGAACTCTGCGTGATGTATTTCCTTTAACACGTTTGTCTGCTGGGAGGCGCCACCGGTCCCGACTCGCGAGGAAGCAAAAGCTGCTGCACGCTTGGCGAGATATCCATTCCGCACTTTTAAAAAAACAACAGGTGAGCGGCACTGAAGAGACAAGTGACCGGTGCGGCGGTGCTGGGAGCAAACAGCAGAAGGAAATGACAACACGCAAGGTATCCTGGGTAACTCTGTGATAGAACTTCCGCTTCCGCCTTGCTCCGGCGGCGCAGGTTGTGTTCCACTCGCAGATCCGGAGGCGTTGCTCTGCGCCAGAGTCGAGTGCTCGCTCGCGAAGTCCGTCGGCTGCTTTGACTCCGCCATTGGAATTCAACAACAGTGTCTACACTACGCAGCAAATGCAGCTGCATGCAACTGTAATGCATATAGCCAGTATAGCGCAACATTGCCCATGTGCCCAAAAAGGCTGGAATGTGCTCTCGTGCCCATGTGCTTCTGTCTGGCCGTGCTATGTAGTGCACACCGGCTTTATCCTCCAACAGCTTGACTGATGGATAGTAGCCACATCCAAATAGCATATTTCGAAGTGCTGTCAATACCGTATTTACACGATTGTAAGTCGACCCCCCCATATCGTGTGTGAAAGGGGAAAAAAAGGGCATACCCGTGGGCGCATTCCATAACAAAAATTCATTAGTAGCTGGCATGGTCACTGGAATACTCGTCTTCACTTGTGCCATCGTCCTCACTAGTGCTGCCATCGTCATTGCTGCTATGGTCCCATAGCACGTCGTCGTCCAGCGAAATTCTGCATTTGCATACATAAGTGCATTTGCGTACATAAGTTCATACCGAAAGCACCCAACCGCACACAGCCGTCAGAAAGGCTCTTTTGACATGTCTGGTTGGCGTATGGTCTTCTGCCGCCAGCTACTCGTACTCCAGGCTTGTCTCACGGCCATGTCGTACGTCACTGGCAGGGACTGATCACGCATTTCAGCGATGTACGCCGCAAGCTTGGCCTCCAGCTCCGGAAAGTGTCCCGCCTTCCACCTGCAGAAACCTCTTAGCTTGCCGTCACAGGTGAAAATTTTGCTTCGCTGCAGTCACCACTCTCACAACTCCCATGAAGAAACACCAAACTTGCGGCCTGCTGCGCAGTTATTTGTTTCTTCAGCATAAAGGACAGCAACTCTCTTCAACGCTGCTGTGAACGAGTGCCAGATGTTTGGTGGACTCGGAGCACTCATGATGACTGAGGAAGCACGGAAGAAGTAACGCATGGCCGGCAGTCAAATGAAACTAAAGCATGAAACTAAAGAGCTACAAGAAAACATGTGAGCGGTGTCTGCATGTGAGTGGTGTCTGCTCTTCCGTGAACTATTGATGCTCCCCGCAAGCGCCGCTGTTCTAAGGGTGCCACCGCGAATGGAACAGCGGCACTTCCATGAACTATCGACACCCCCACATGAGTGCTGTGTGCACTGTAAAACTCTAAAAAATGTTGAAAACCCTTCCAAAAAGCAAACAAACACGCAGGATGGCGGAAAGCTATGGGTAGGGCCATAGAGCAAACATAAAATTGTAACTACGTTGTAGCTCCCTTGATATCTCGTAGGTCTTGCTTTTCTTGCGGTGCCATGTTTTGGTTTCGATTGTAAGTCGGCCCCCCACTTTAGATTTTCAAATTTAAATGGATAGGTCAACTTACAATCATGTAAATACGGTAACTCAATATGAAGTGATGTCTGTCGAGGCGTCTAGACAGGAGTGGCCCGGAGTGAGCGCCTGCTGGCAAAGCATATGTGTGGTCCAACCTTGCATATCATGTTGCTTGAGGCTAGCTGAGTGTTCCAAAACTAATCAAAATTATTGAGACCCAATAGCTACGACACTAATACAGTAAAACCTCGTTAAACCGTACCCGCTTAAACAGTAGTTTCGGTTTAAAAGTAGTAAAGTCAATTCCCCGACTCAGCGGCCATTGAACATAATGTATTTTGTATCCGCATAAACCGTACCAGCTTATTGCGTACGCATCGGTTAAAACGTAGCGTTTCCACTTTTCGTCGCGCAAACACGGCGGTGCGTCGTCTCCATCGGGCGGCCCGGCAGAACAACAAGCCTCAGAGATCGGTACAACGGCCTCCAAGCGCCCTGTGCGTTTGCACGTGAAGCCGCATCAACATCAACATCATTTCGACGCCGCATGGACGTCGTGCCAGAGAGCGTTGTGGCGTCGTGCGAGCGAGGACAAAAAAGACGCCGGGTGCTCAGCATAGAAGAAAAATTAGACATCGTGCGTGCTACCGAACGTGACGCGAAGAAGTCGGCGCTGGCCCGCTACATGGATATGCTGTTGACTACAGTGTGTGGCATTTGGAATGCGAAGTTGCTTGGCAGCGCTGCTGCGACCGCGAAGAGATGTCGGCTACGAGGTTCGACTTTTCACCATCGATGCCGCTGTTGTTGCCGAAGTGTCAACTAGCGACAGTGATGAGGACGACACGGAAAGCGACAGCACGGGCTATTCAGGCCCGACAGTGGCAGAAGCTGCGCGTTACGTCAGCCTCGTTAATGCGATCGTCGCAAGGAGAACAGGGGCGCGATAACGTAACTATTCCAAACGAAAAGTTTTCGAACTCCGGCACCCGGCAATAAAAAAGGCGCCCCTGGACTTATGCAGCACTACTGCGCGCGTGCACGGAGAATACGTAACGCCAACGAGGAATCTGCCGTGCGAGTGTTTGCCGAGAGGATGGGGGCTGGCTGAGAAGCTGGCACGCAGCTTCAGTAAGTTTGAAGCCGCTGTCGTCGTGCTAGGCCGCCGCGACATCAAACGAAAATAACACGTACGTCCCGCGAAGTGAATAAATACTGCGTGTTTTTTCCCCTTTCATCGCACTCTCTCTGAGTTCCGTTTTCGACAGGTAAATGGGCGATCTCATGCTATTTCGCTTAAACAGTACTACCGTTTAGTACGTAGTTTTTCCGAGCTCCGGCCGACTACGGTTTAACGAGGTTTCACTGTAATCAGTGTGGCCAAAGTATAATCCTTAAGAGGGTAGCCGTGGCCAAGTGTGAACTGACGAGAGTCAGCTTCTTCTGGAAGTTCGTAACTGTTATCAAAGTCTAAAATGTATATTTTACATTGGCCTGTTTATGAAACTGCATCAATAAATACACAGAGGAACATAGGGAAGGAGTGCACTGATCCCAACGCCCTTCTTGATTGATGTCAGCTATCGGCCAATAGCAGCCATCTATGGGTATCTGTTAAAACAAAAACACTATTTATTTTTCTTATTAAGTAGTATGTGGTATGTTGTGTGAATAATTGTATCAGTCTGACTGCCAACATGGTGGGTCATTTATCTTGCTAAGCTGTTTGTATGTACTTTCCAGATTGAATTCACAGCTATGCGGGACCAGTACATGCGCTGCGGGGAAGGTTTTGTCATATGCTATGCCATCACCGACCGTAGAAGCCTGGAGGAAGCTGCCGAGTGCAGGAAGCAGATTGAGCGTGTCCGCTGTTCAGAGTCTGTGCCCATGGTTCTGGTCGGCAACAAATGTGACCTGGAAAGTTCTCGCCAGGTAAGCTTGCTTTTATTTGTATTATGTTTACCGTAATGCAGGATGCCTCCATTCATCCAACCTCAAGAGGACGTGCCGAGTCATTTATCTGAAGGACGAATTGAAAGGTGTCAGATCTGTTAAGCTGCAGGTTCATGCATCTGCATAAAATTTTTGTACAGTCCACTTCTGTTAATTCGATCCTTACAGGACCGACAAAATTGATTGAATTATCCTGCGGGTCTAATTTAACAAGGTGCACAAAGACACCAAAACGCACAACTGAATCATTTGACAATATTTGCCCAAGTCTAATACGCTTCTAACTGAAATGGGCACCCATTTTATGTGCCCAAAGTGTAAAATTCACGTACAAATTACATTAAAGCTCTGAAACAAAGTAGAAATCTAACATGCAACTGATTTTTTTAGAATGGGTGCCGATTCACTATAGTTAGCTTCAGCACATGGTTTGTACGACCAGATTTGCTGTAATACAGCTGTGTTATGTGGTAAGGCGTATGAACACCGCAAAGCCGATTTAGATTTTGTATCCAATTGCACTGACCAGGCAATTTTCAGTCTATATTCTTTGGAAAACGAAAGGCGCACATTAGAATTGGGGAAAAAAAAGTGTCCAGCAATTACAATGCTCCCTAATGCGAAATTATACTGCAGTTCTATATGTGTTTTCATTTTGTAATATATTTAGGCAAATAATTTGTGACCGAATTCACCGCATTGACTGGTAGTGGGCCAGTGCGGTCAGCGCCTTCGCAGAGGGAGGGGCAGTACGGTAATGCTGGCATGATGAGTGGTGTCAGAGCCAGTTGTGGAAGACGACGACGAATGTGCAAAAAGTGGCACGAGCGTGTTCGCGTGGTTATGCCGAGAGACACCAACGTGCAAGCAGTGGCATGTGGGCCGACACTCAAACCAGGAACGGGTACCTAAAAGCTGTGCTCTAATACTGTACTTGGACATTGTCAGCTACTGTTATTGTGTGGAAATTCTTTTAGGGTAGGCCGGAAATAGACATTTTCGACAGGAGACGGCGTGTGTTCAACGCATTCACTGTTCCTTAAGCTCTGCCGAGGCAGTCGTCACTAGAGGGGTCATTACTGGCGTCACCATAAGGCTATGGCACATGCTTGCTGACTTGTCAAGTTATAATTATTCGGCAAATTCCAATTTTAAGATAGAAATAACAACCCTTTGCTCCATGAAAATGCATGGCCACCGGCTGGGACCTTCGGCCAGGATCGAATTAGCAAAAAAATTGAATTAACCTGAGTTGAATCAACTGAAATCTACTGTACAAGTCTGCTTCTGTACGAAGAGGTTCTTGCTAATTTCACATGCTCACTCGTGCAATCCGAGCACACATCTAGAGGCAAGCTTTTATTTTTGTCACACAAAGCAGAGAGCTTGAAAGACAGCCTGCCCTCTCCTCTAACATCTTGAAGTCTCCAGCACTTTTCAAGCTTGTTCGAATGAGAATCGGCAGAAATCAGCGATTTCTCTGACTGTGAACTCATTGAAGCAAGTAATGTCAGCTTTTGTCTCGTTTGAGGGGTTTATTTCAGAGCCATTGACCCTGTAATTATGCTATGGAGCCTCAATTTCCTGACTGTACAATAGATAATTAATTACGTAACCTTTATCTCGTCCAGTTCAAAATGTGTCCCAAATGCAGCATGGCTTTGGGCATGAAAAAGGGAAATTCATCGTGTTATCAAAACCTGTTGTGGCAGTCTCGTGGTACCAGATAACACTGACACATGCACATACACTACGGCTGTGCTGCCAAAAGTTGAGTCAATTCAGCACTTGCCAGGACAACAGGAGAGAGTGTGCCCCCCTGCATTTCCAACAGAAGCGAACAATTGGAAGGGCTAATATGGCAGCTTTCAATGATGCATTCACTGTATCACCCTTCAACCACCACACTGGGTTGACTGGCGGGCTTTAAGTTGCTTGTGGTATGTGCGACCGCTACCTCTGCTTTCGGTGACATGATGAGTCTTCCTTTTTTTTTTTTTTGACGTCCAAAGACCTGTTGTGCATGGGTTGTATAGAAGGTGCTGCCATAATGTACAGTAGAACCTTGTTCGTATGTTTGGAAAAGACCACGAGAAAAAACACACTAACTGGAAAAACGTGCAATCCGAAGTAACTAAAAGTTTTACAGACTCAATTATTGTTGACATCTACGTAACGTGAAGCGTCGCGCGTATCGTTGTGGCATGAGATGCCGACACGCAGCGAGATGGTGGTGCTCCGGCGGCCTGAGACGTGTTTTGTTGTTTTCCTATTGCGTGGGGTTTTAAGTGGGTGACGGGAAACCGAAACGAAATGGAGCTGACGGGCGATGCCGGATGCAGCCGAAGCGAGACGCAATTCTCACATCACATTGCCTGCAGCAGGGAACGTTGGCGCGTTTGGATTATCGCCCACCATGCACCACATGCTGTAAAACAGATAAATGAGGATGCTTATTGCAATAGGTTTGGCGACGATAGCTGTGAACGCAGCATGCAATGACCCGTACGGAGATTTCCTGGTACCAGAATAATAAAGTGTGCGCTCCATTGTTTTCAGGTGAGACAGGCCGCAATGTACTGTTCGCGATCGCGTGCACCTCGTGCCTTTTCTTGTTCACGTGGGATCTAGCGGCCGGAAAACACATGTGATTGTAGTCTGCAGCAGGGAACGGTGGCACGTGTAGGTTACCGCGTATCAAAAGCATGTGCTACACTTCCGATGGCACCATGTGCTGTGAAACAGATAAGTGAAGATGCTTATCGCAGTAGAATTTGGTGTGATAGTTGTGAATGTCGCATGCGATGGCTCCGGAGATTTGCTGCTATCGAAATGAGAAACTGAGTACGCGCCGGTGTTTTTGCATGAGACTGGCGGGAGAGTATTGCAGTGAAGCTGTGGCGGCAGGCAGCTATACAGTGAAACCTCTTTAAACCGTAGTTGGTCGGAGCTTGCTAAAGGTATATGTACTAAACGGTAGTACTGTTTAACCAAAATAGCATAAGATCGCCCACTCACCTGTCGAAAACGGAACTCAAGAGAGATTGCGATGAAAGGGGGAAAAAACATGCAGTATTTATTCACTTCGCGTGACAAAAGTGTTATTTTTGTTTGATGCCGCGGTGGCCTAGCACGACGACAGCGGCCTCAAACTTACTGAAGCTGGGTGCCAGCTTTTCAGCCAGCCCCCTCTTCTCGGCAAACACTCGCATGGCAGATTCCTCATTGGCGTTAAGTATTCTCCGTGCACGCGCACGGTAGTGCTGCAGAAGTCCAGGGGCGCCTTTTTCATTGCCGGGTGCCGGAGTTTGGAATACTTTTCGTTTGGAATAGGGTTACGTTATCGCGCCCCTGTTCTCGTCGCGACAATTGCATTATGCGGATGACGTAACGCGCAGCTTATGCCACTGTCGGGCTTGAATCGCCCGTGCTGTCGCTTTCCGTGTCGTCCTCATCACTTTCTCTATTTGCCACTTCGGCAACAACAGGGGCAACGATGGCGAAAAGTCTAACCTCGTAGCCAACATGTCTTCGCAGTCACAGCAGCACTGCTGAGCAACTTCTTTGCATTCCAAATGCCGCAGACCGTAGTCAACAGCAGATCCCTGTCGCGTGGCAGCGCCGACTTCTTCGTGTCACATTCGATAGCACGGACGATGTCTAATTTTTCTTCTATGCTGAGCACCCGGCCTCTTATTTATCTGAGCTTCGGCATGACACGAGTCCTCGCTTGCACGACGGCATAACACCCTCTGGCACGGCGTCGAAATGATGTTCACGTTGATGTGGCCTCGCGCGCAAACGCACAGGGCACTTGGAGGCCGTTGTTCCGATCTCTGAGGCTTGTTGTTCTGCCAGGCCGCACGATAGAGACGACGCACCACCATGTTTGTGTGACGAAGAGTTGAAATGCTACGTTTTAACCGATGCGTACACAATAAGCTGGTATGGTTTATGCGGATACAAAACACATTATGTTCAATGGCCGCTGAGTCGGGGATTTTACTTTACTACTTTTAAGACGAAACTACTATTTTAGAGGGTATGGCTTAACGAGGTTTTACTGTATACTGTACTTGCATGGGATCTGGCGGCCGGAAAGCGTATGATACGATTGCAATTAGGCGATGTATCATATAATGTTGCCGAAAAATAGTATTTTCCAGGAACATATGAACAGGTAAAAATGAGCATAACTGTATTGGGTCATCTTTTGTGTTCTCGGTTGCGAACGTTGGCACTGGGAAAACGTACATAACAGGAACATGTCAACTGTACTATACTTGTACGCTTGAGAAACTCGGGCTTCGTACCATAATTATGGAGTTGACTGCTGCTTTGAAAAGCAAGAAAAACAGGACAAAATTTTTTTGTCAACACTCTCCCGACTTGCCTTAACGTCTCAAATTTCTAAACTTCTGTGCTCTTCTACTAACTAGAAAGATGACACGATGATGAATATGACAATGCCACCATGACGATGACCACAACAACGGCAGTTACACTTCACTGATCTAAGAGGGCAAAGAGTTATTTTCGCAAGAAGGCTGAGAACCGCTACTGTTCTGAAAACCACGCAGTAAAAAACTGCTGCTTTGCCTACCAGATTTACTGTATGGGAGGATTGCCCGCTGTAGTGTCTCAAATATGTGCACAGACACCATCACACCTTGATTCTATGCCACGCATACTGTCAATTTAGTGAGTGGGAAAATCGCACGGTAGCGCAGTGGCTGGTGTGTCCGTTACCCAATGCACATTGACTTGAGTTATATTACCAGTTATGGCAACAGGAAAGCTAGAACTTGGCTTAAGCAGCATCATGACCATGACATGACAATGAAGGCACATGTGGCTGCATAACATGACAGAGACATAATAGATTACCTAATGTTGAGTTCTTAATTGTTGTAGCAGCTAAGTCACCTTACTTGGAAAGCAGATTTTTGTCTAACTACAAGGAACAAAAGGAGCAGGGGGGAAAACGGCTATCTGATAATGTTTTTACTTGCGCATGACTCGCACTTTCTTTTATGGAATCTTGGCACAGTGCAGCTTTTAAAAGAGTATAGCATGTGGCTACCCCCTAAAGCAGTGGACGACATTGTGAATGATCTGTGGAATAATTCATGCGCTGGCTACACTCTGTACATGCACATTAATTCAACACTCAGAACCACAGAACAGGTTTCACATCACATAGCTCACATTTTTGTTGTCATGCAGTAGTCACCAGACCTTATTGTAGTACCTAAGCAGCACACCCCCAAGGATGATCATTCTTGCTGCCACCCATGATTTTAGATATTTCAGCAAGACTTTTAGTGACAGTATCAAGCTGATACTAAATGCCATATGTTCAAAACCGAGTCTTTCGTGCAACTTCGTTGTTTTAAATTTTTGAGTTAGAAAGTAAGGAATGGCATGCCAAGTTATGCATGGAACAGCCTGAATGATGTCAAAACTTGGGGCTCACCTCACATTTTCACATTCATTGAGCATGTTGTATACGCACCACAAGATCACTTTTCCGTGTAAACTTTCCACAGTAGTGTGTTACATCATTATATACAGTTGAACCTCAATATAGTAAACATGGATATATTGAATTATTGCATATACCAAACTCTTCCCTTATCACATCGAAAATCACATGCATTTTTAGCTTATGATATCAAACGGGGCCAGGTGTGAAATGGATGTATCGAACTCCGTCACAGACCGTGTCGCCTCTTGTGAGAGGCAATAGGCTTTTCCACAACAGACTTAACATAGCGGTGGCACGGTAGGCGTTTCTGACTGCTACAGGCTAAGATACACTCGTGTACCAATCTCGCCGGAAGTGCCGTTTGACCGAGTGCACTCTGGTGACAGGTTTTCCCTCAATACTCTTCAAAGTTAGTGGCGTAGTGAGCATTTCCAGTTGCTACACTAGGCTACACACTCGCAATAATCGCGCCAGAAGCACTATTTGAGCATAACGGCGCACACAGGCAGCAGCTTGGCTCATTTGACAGCACAGTGCATTTGACATATGTAACTCCTGCTCGGTGCTACTACTAGGGAGGCCAGTGGTAGTTATTGTGGTGTGGTCAGTCTGTTCCTGCATGCGGTGTTGCGATGACTGCAAACTGGAAGAAGTGAACGTCACTGACATTTACTGTGAACCTGGAGGTTATGCGACGCATCTAGAGTGGAACAAAGAAGTCAATCATCGCTGTAGCTTTCGGCATACCGTGTACTGCATGGGTAACTGGTGACATAGTCTGTGGTGACACCACTGGAACCACAGTCGAGTTGACAGATGCAAAGATTGTTGCGGAGGTTACCGTCGATCAGCGTAAGGAAGAGGCTGTCAAACACGATCTCACAAGTACTGATTTTACCCTAATCCTGACTTCGAGGGAGGTTGTGGCTGCCTTGGCCCTTGTATGCTGCTACTGCACTGCTATAGAAGGCATTGGTCTCCCCGCAGGGGCGTCTGCGTAAGCAGGCGTTTGGTGTGTTGCGACACCACGGACCCGAGCACACGAGGGTTGGACCCTCCCGTGTGTAGCCGTGCGCGGCTTAGCCGTGTCCGGGGAAAAGGGGATCCTGGGGGTTGAGCCAATGCCGGGTGCTCGGACCTTTAAGGCCCCTCGGCGGCGGCAACACACCCCTTTGGCCTCGGCTTCACGTAGACGGCACCCCCGGACTGACCCACCCGGGGGAAATCGGTAGTTGCCTTTTCCTGTCTCTTTCTTCCTCCAGCCTTCAACTTTCTCTCACTTTCCATCTTTCCTGTCTTCTCCTTCCTTCCGCTTACTTCCAAATTTTCCAGGCAGCAAGGGTTAACCTTGTGTGAATAGCCAACCTAGGTTATCTCATATTTGGTTATAGTGATAACGTACAGCTGGCGTTTGCAGGACCTGTTCTTACAGTCCCTGTAGCGTCCCCTTGTAGGACTCCACGGTGGGTGGCTGGCGTTATTGCCGAAAACTCAATCCCTTTATGGCAACCTCTTTCCCTCCGCTTCCTGATCGCCCTCACAAAAGAGGGCGCACCGATGAAGTTTTCCAGTTCCTTGGACGTCAAAGACCAAACTTCCCACGTTACCATGTCATCCACTCCGATAAATCCGATCAACAAGTACGAAACATTTCCCCTTTTCTAGTTTCTAGGTCCTTAACTGATGTCCTTGGTCCAGGCTACAAGGTATCAAGGCTGGCAAGTGGTGATCTCCTGTTAGAGCTCCATGATCAGAAACAGTACGAAAAGTTGCCCAGTCTAGTATCATTTGGAGATGTTCCACTAACAGTGACTCCACACCGCACTCTCAACACCACCCGCGGCGTTGTCTCGGATGACGATTTGCTCCAGCTGACAGAGGCTGAGCTCCTGGAGGGCTTCAGCGATCAAAATGTTGTCAACGTGAGAAGAATTAAGATGAGAAGAGATGGAAAAGAAATTCAAACAAAGCACCTAATACAGTCGCCGACCGATTTTCCGGACTCCAAAAATTCGGACATGCCCGATTATTCGGTCAGCTTCGCGGCACCGCCATTCTCCCCATAGACCATAATGTATAACAACTGCCGAAAGTTCGGACACCTTGCAACCTCTCGTCTGATGTTTCGGACACTCCTTGAGCCAACTCGGTCGAGAGCACCATGCACCGACTCTGACCGGTGCATGGTTCTATACATCGTTCGACTTGCTGAACGCCATGTTTGTTTTGAACAGAGCTTCCTTGCTGCCCCACGAAGTGGCGCTACTGGAAATCCCCGCTCATCATCATCGTTTCTGCCTGGTTAGAGTGGCTCTGCAGCAGTTCCGGTTTCAGCTTAGTAAGCCATGTCAAGACAATCCAGCAGCTTATTTGTTTCTTCGCGCACGACGCTGCGAGCAGGCCACGTTTTTCGTTTGTGCGCTGTGTCGAGGTTTCGGTGATCCAACGCGGTGTACGGAAACATCGCGTCAAGTGTCTAATGGCGCCGACAGTGCCCGCACAGACTTCGCTGGGGAATGCCGGCTAGCGGGTGCCGGGAGGCCTAAGTCGCCTTCCGATGCGCGCCCCACCTGACGCGGAAAATGTTCTTCCGAGACCTGCGCAGTGGTTGCATTGCGGTTCCGGACACCGTCTCATTTGACAGTTTCATAGGTGCTGACACTGCTGTATTGACATGCGCAGAACTCGACGACGGCAAGATCATTCGTCAGGTTTCTGCTGCACCGCCGGACGATGACTCAGAGTCGGAAGATTACTCACCATGTGCTACGCTGCCGTCGCATGTGGAGCGTGTACAAGCAGTGACTGTGCTATCAGCCGCTAATAGTGACCGTACGACCCTCTCCGAGATTCAGGCTTATCTTATTGCGCGTAAACGGAACAGCGTGCAACGGCGCATTCACGCTTTCTTCCAAGCCTACTGCCAAGCCCAAATAAGTGCGTGGAAATAAAGGATTTTATTTTTTTTTTCTTAATCTGCTTTTTCGGACACCTGTTTATTCGGACATTTTCGCAGTCCCCGTGAGGTCCGAATAAGCGGTCGGCGACTGTACTCACATTTGCTTCAAGTATTCTGCCCGAATCTGTAGAGGCGGGGTACATCAAGCTCCGTGTCCGACCATATGTGCCGAATCCCCTAAGATGTTTCAAATGCCAGCGTTTCGGCCACAGTTCGCAGAGCTGCCGGGGCCGCCAAACATGTGCGAAATGTAGTGCCCTTGAACACGCCACTGAAGCTTGTAATAACTCTTTTCACTGTGTAAACTGTGACGGGGATTCACGCCGCGTACTCGTAGTCCTGTCCATCATGGAAAAAAGAAAAAGAAATAGTTACAATCAAAGTTAAGGAAAATATATCGTTCAAAGAGGCACGAAGGCGGGTATCATACCTGCCCAAGAAAACCTTTGCCGATGTGGCGCGTCAGGGGGCAGCGTCACAACGGCCTCCGGCGGCTGTCCGACCCTCAAGCAGTGAGTCGGCAGTTACGCCATCTGCCCCCGCGGCGGTTGCAGCTAGCGCTGCTCCGTCAACCGAGGAGAAGGGATCATCGACCCCGAAGGTGGGCGCAGCCGAGGCTGCCTCAACCTCCCAGGTCCCCTCCAGCGCTGGCAACGTCCAGCGCAGCCAAATCCCTCAGGGAACCCCATCGACCTTCGGGCTGGTAGGCGCAGGGGTCTTGCCCTCCAAGGCGGGACTCCCTCTGAAAACCTCTCGCTCGCAAGAGCGCTTGTCCGGCGCCTCACACGAGGCAATGGACACTACACCTGACCCTAAGGCGCACCCAGCGCCTAAGGAGCGGCGAGGCTCCCTCGAACGCTCCAGAAAGAGTAGAACGCCCGTTACAGGGCCTCGAAAGAGCTCTGTAACTTAAGGCATCACCTCCGTTTCCATACACACAGCACTTATTTACCTTCAAAATGGCGATACAAATTATTCAATGGAACGTCAGAGGTCTTTTTAGGAACCTTGATGACGTGCAAGAGCTTATACAAAAACACAATCCAAAAGTGCTGTGTCTACAGGAAACACATTTAAACCCACAACACACAAACTTTCTCCGACAGTATGTCAAGTTCCGCAAAGATCGCGATGATGCTGTCGTATCATCAGGCGGTGTTGCCATTTGTATTCATAAAAGTATCTCCTGTCAGAGTTTACAGCTACAAACCCCCCTTGAGGCAGTGGCGGTTCGAGCTGTTTTCCTAAACAAACTCATCACCATTAGCTCTCTTTACGTGCCCCCACACTACAAGTTAACGAAACACGAATTCCAATCCTTTATAGATCAATTGCCAGAACCTTATGTTCTTGGCGATTTCAATGCGCACAGCTCCCTGTGGGGCGACTCTCGGATAGACGCGCGAGGACGTCTTGTTGAGCAGTTCCTTTTTTCTTCAGGTGTGTGCTTGCTGAATAAGAAGAAACCCACTTATTACTGTCTTGCAAACAATACCTTTTCTTCAATTGATCTGAGCATAGTTTCTCCGTCCATACTGCCTGAACTCGAATGGGAAGTGTGGGCTCACAGTACGTCTCCGCGCACGGCGTCGCCAAGTGGCCCCCGAGAAGTGGAGCCTCACGACGCGGCACGACGGCGCACGGCGATAGACCCACCGCAGGTTCGAGCACCGAGCCGAAAGACCTGGACGGCTCTGGCCGTACGCATGGGCGCTCTCCCAGGAACACACGGCGTCCAGGACAGTTAAGGCGTTTATTGATCCCCAATGGCCAACATGTGCCAGACTGCACCCAAACACACGGAGTACACTCGGCGCCCGCGGTTCCCGATGGCGAGGAAGGCGGGGTACACGCCGCGTCGAACAACGGTTTACGCGCGCGGGCCGAAATGCGTTCGCAAACGCTACCTAGCGCTTCCCGTCACCGACAATGGTCTGCGACGGTTTGGACACGCAAAATGTGACGTACTGAGCACCTGCGACTACCGCAAGGGCGGAACGCAAAGCCACTCAGCAAGCCACACTTACGCAAGCTGACAAAGCACGTGAACGTCCCCAGGCCGGGGCGTTGGGGGACGCAAATAGCTGGTCGCTCACGTACCTTGCAGCTTGCCTCTCATGACCGGCGCTCGTCCCTGTCCCAGCACGACTCCCCCGCGCACGGCGATCGTCCCCAGTCGGGGCTTCTTCCCTACGTCACGCCCCACGACCCAATCGCAGGGCCGCGTAGCATGACGTCACGGGACGCGGCCGCGGCGCCCGGGGAAAACGGCGCGCGGTCGAGGGGTAGGCATTTGGGAGAGGTTTTCCTCGCAATGGCGAATGAGTCCGGAGCCTTAGGCACAGCAGCGACTGCGCCCCGGTAGACCGAAGGACTCCCACATCCCTCTCCCCTTAAATGTCCCTACCAGCTGAGAAATAAGCCGGCGGCATGTAACACAAAGGAAAAGTCCCCTGTATCAGCCAGCATTAGATATTGCAAGGACGGCTACCCTCCTGCCTCCGTTCCAGCCCTTAAACACATATTAAAGAAACGAGAACAATGTAATCAGGGCAGATACACTAATAGCATAGATATTTAACACGTACAGCAAACCCAGTGAAAATCGCGCACAACCACATAACTCAAAGGAAAAACTGTACAGCACACTGCCCCAGAATACCCCCAGAATAAATGTAATATCTGCTACACGAACACACACACACACGCACAGAGACACACACTCGCAAATAAACACTAAAAAAAAGTTAAAGAACCCCAGGCAGGTGGGCGCCGTCCGCGGCTGCGTCCGTTAGAGTCAGCGTGTGCCCCTAATGAGGATAGGGCACTGGGTGCTGGCACCTCTCCACTCTGCGCTGCGCGGGCCATGCCTTCACCGAATGGGGACGTATCAGAGGGGTGCCGATACACCCTCCTGGCACGTCCAGGTGGCCACACTCCGTGTTTTTTGGACTGGTCTCCGTAGCTGTGGCAGGCAGGACAGTCGTTGGAGCAGGGAGTTTCCTTGTGGCTGGAGCGCCTGGCTGTGCCACCCAGCGCCGGCGTCGGCTGCGGCGGCGGCTCCTAGGGGCGACAAGGGCAGACGGCTTGTCCATCTTGAGCGCGAGTGCGCTGCAACTCGAAGCTACCGACGAAGGCGACTGTCGAGACAGAATGACAGCGGGAAGTCAGTTCCGGGCACCGGCAGCAGCAGTGCCAGCAGGAGTAGTAAATGCTGACGCCAGTCGTTTTCAAGAAGGAGCGAGCAGAGATGGGGGGCACAGGATGGAGGGTCGCGAAGCCAGCTGGACGTGGTTTTCGTCCCCTTTTGCACGCGCACACACGAGGCACCTGCGACACGTGCCCTTAGGGCTTGCAACGGATTCGGGCGCAAGCAACACCAATGTCTGAGGCGAGAGGGGTAGCAGCGATGGTGAAAGCCAGCTGGACGTGGTTTTCGTCCCCTTTTGCACGCGCACACACGAGGCACCCGCGACACGTGCCCTTAGGGCTTGCAACGGATTCGGGCGCAGGCAACACCAATGTCTGAGGCGTCCAATGTCTCAAACCTTCCCCTCATCTGACGCTCCCGTGGTCGCACGCCCCCCGCTTTCCGGACACTTACGCGGCGAGTCTCAAAGACGAGACAACAAAAGAATGAGGGCACCAAGCGCCCCTCTACAGCTACGTACAATGGCGATGCGGGGTAAGAAGCGGGGCACTTTGAAAACAAGGCTATGCACACGAGGAAGGCTAAACCTATTATTCAAGCAAGAAGAAATACAAGCACTGAACAAACGGGCAAACTTTTTGACATCTAGTTAGGGCGGGCTGGAACCGTGGCGCGCTGGCCTCTGTGCGGGAAATCCCGAGAGGAAAGAAACACTCGCTCGCAGAGGCAGAAAGCAAGAGTAACGAGTTTCTTTTACCAGAAAGGTCTGGCAACGCGAGGGCGAATTCACAATGGTGGTCGTCGCCTGAGGGGGTATCGATGCGACGGCCGAAAGCGGTCGGAAACACCGGACGTGCTCTGTTCCCCGGAACACCCGAGATCGCTGGGCTCCGGCGCCGGCTCGACTGGCCTGCAATGGTAGGCTTTCAAGTCGGCAATGTGAACGCGGCCCCTGGTTCTCCCCGTCTGAGGATCCGTCAGCTCATACACAAGTGGTGAAAGTCGTTTCTCCACTCGGTAAGGCCCCAGCCATTTAGGAGCCAACGCTGCGGAAAACCCTTTGCTGGCGTCACTAAGAGCGTGGTTGCGTTTAAGCACCAAGTCACCGACCTGAAAGCAGACGTCGCGATGACTCTTGTCATACTGAGCTTTCTGCTGGGCTCGGGCGGCTCCCAAGCTGTCCCTTGCTCTAGAGAAAGCGCGGGCAAGCCGGGAGCGAAGCTGCGCTGCGTACGAGGAAAGGTCCCCTGGCGCATTCTCAACCCCTGCTCGGCGCTGCGTAACAATGGTTAGCGGATTCGCCAGTTCACGGCCAAAAATGAGGAAAGCGGGGGAGAAACTTGTTGAGCGGTTTTGCGCCGTCCGAATGGCGAACGCGAGTTCGTTCACGTGGTCTGCCCAATCCTTCTGGCTCCTGGCAAAGGCCGTGAGCATCGACTTCACAGTACGATTAAAGCGTTCCGTGAGGTTGGCCTGGGGGTGGTAGGGCGATGTGAGGCGATGCTCGATCTGAAGGGATGTACACGTCTCACGAAACACCCGAGAAGTGAAGTAAGACGCATTGTCAGTAATCAAACACTCCGGAAATCCAAAGCGTGTGAAAACTTCCATTAGCTTATCCAACACTGCCCGAGCCGTCACCTTGCGGAGCGGAAATAGCTCCACCCACTTTGTAAAGTGATCGACCACTACCAAAAGGTGCTGAAAGCCCTGTTTACTCTTTGGAAAAGGCCCAATTAAGTCGCAGGCAGCAAACTGCCAAGGCCGCTGACTGTCAATCGGCTTCATTAAACCCGGCGGACGGCCACCGCGAGATTTCACCGTCTGACAGACGTGACAAGTCCGGCAATAACGGAAAACGTCGCGCTTCATACCAGGCCAGGTGACAGTGTGGCTGAGTCTTGCAAAGACCTTAGAGCCACTGAGGTGTCCAGCCAGCGGTTCATCATGAGCGTAGTGCAAAAGTGCGCGCCTCAGACTTTTCGGTATCACCACCTTAAACGGGTTAATTGATTCATCCTCGGTAGCGATATATCTAAGCACGAGCCCATCGTGGTCCAGCAGGTAGGAATCTTCGGAAGTACCAGCAATAAAAGCTGGCCCGGGTACTTCTGCGCTCGTTGCAACACCAGAAACGTTACGGCGCTCCGTTTCCGCTACTCTACCAGCAATTTCCTTGCAAAATGAATCCTCCTGCTGGGCCTTTAGGAGCTCTTCTCGGCTGAAAATAATCGCGGTCCCCCCAGAGTGAGAGCCGGTTCCATTACTTCCTTTTGGAGATACTGCAAAGGCCTCGTTCTCCGGTGTCGTGGTACGCGGCTGTCTTTCTGCGGCTAACTCCTTCTGCACCCGTGCGAGAACATCATGCGCGGTGACATTGTGTTCATTAAAGGCACAGTCATGAACGGTTAAGTTACCACCAGTGCCGGTCGATCTATTCACAACGCTCCCCTTTGGCTCGTTTACAACTATTTCCCCCACTGATGGAGAACTCTCGTCACCGCCCGGCTGTACAACGCCGAAAACCTCTTTTACCGCAGTCTCCTCTATAGGTGGGGACCCGAAGACGGTCTCCCTCTCTTCCTCGGCCACTTCACCGCTCGCACAGGCGGGCGTGTCGGCGGCTTCCGTCTTTCGCCACTCGCCTCCGGCATCAGCCGGGTGGGGAAGCGGCGCACGCGAAAGCGCGTCTGCGACGACGTTCGTGCTCCCCTTTCGGTACTGCACCGAAATGTCGTAGTGCTGTATTAGAAGTGCCCAACGTGCCAGCCGACCCGCAGGTTCTCGAAGCCTCATGAGCCAGCTGAGCGCGCTGTGATCCGTCTGCACGACGAATTTCGTGCCGTCTAAATAGACGTCAAATCTCCTCAGTGCAAACACAATCGCTAAGCACTCCTTTTCCGTCACGGAGTAGTTCTTCTCCGCAGGGAGCAGCGCCCGACTAGCAAAAGCCAGAGGGTGCAGGACACCATCGAATTCCTGAAGGAGGACCGCCCCCAATCCCAAATCGCTCGCGTCCGTCTGAACGACGAATTTCTTGGTCAGGTCAGGCAATCTGAGGCGAGCTGTCTCGGCGATGGCTCGGGACAAGCCGCGGAATGCCTGCTCCTGCTCCGGTTCCCAACGCCACTCCACAGACTTCCCCAACAACTTTGTCAGCGGTGCCTGGAGTTTCGCACAAGATGGAATAAATGACCGGTAGAAATTGGCCATTCCGAGAAAGCGGCGGAGGCCGCGTACATCTTTGGGGGCGGGAAAATCCAGGAGAGCCCGGAGCTTCTCCGAATTCGGCTCAATGGAGCCTCCTCCTAGGGTGAACCCCAGCAAGTGGACTCGAGTTTGCGCCACTTGTGCCTTTGCCGGATTTAGCGTCATGCCCGCTGACCTGATCCTCCCAAGTATGTCCCCAACGTGACGTATGTGCTCCTCAAACGTTTCGGAATAGATCACGATGTCGTCGAGGTAGCACATGGCATGGGACCATTTGGCATTGCCCAGAACCCGATCCATTAGCCTCTGAAATGTGGCTGGGGCGTTGCACAGACCAAATGGCATTCGCTCAAATTGAAACAGCCCACGATGGCACGTGAAGGCGGTCTTTGCTCTGTCCTCGGGTTCCACCTCTACTTGCAAGTAGCCCTTAGCAGCGTCCAGAGTCGTGAAATACTTCGCTGAACCTAGGCTGCCCACAATTGACTCGATGGTTGGCAACGGATAGGCATCTTTACGGGTAAGTGCGTTCAGTCGACGGTAATCAACGCAAAGGCGGAAACTACCATCCTTTTTTGGAACCAGGACGACAGGAGATGCCCAGGGGCTATCGGAACGCTTGATGACACCGGTCGCCAGCATCTCGTTAAGCACACCATCGATAGCCTGTCTCTTGGACAGGCTAACCGGCCTGGGGTTGCACTTCAAAGGACGCGTATCCCCAGTCTCGATCCTGTGGCGTACAAGGTCAGTGCAACCTGGGTCTTCTGTGAACAGGTCGTCATAGCTGAACAGAACTTCGGACATGTCAGATTTTTGTTTGAGCTCCAGCCCTACCGCACGGGCGATCAAAGGGTGGAACAAGCCACCTCGCGCAGGCACGTCTATCTGAGCGGTAGTGCACGCAGAATACTGCGCCAGAAAGGGCTCAACCCCCTTATCTAGCGCGCCGTGCGGGCCCGCCACTCGCTCGGCGGCGACACATGCCGGAGGGTCAGCGAAAAGCCTCAAAGGGGACAACGGTCCCACCCTATAGCCTCCGTTCGCAATGTCTACCACTATACGGGTCTTACGAAGAAAGTCACGACCCAGAATCACGGGAACACTCAAGCCAGGCAAATGAATGAAGCGATGGCGCCTCGTTCGACCATCCCAACGAACAGACAGCCTCGCTGCCCCGCCTGCGGGAACGGAGCCGCTGGCTAGGTTAAAAGTTGCTCGGCATTCGCGCAAGCGAACAAAGCGCTGCTGCAAGAGGGTCAAAACGTCGTCGCCAAACAAAGACGCACTGGCCCCTGTGTCGAGGAGCGCGGCAAATTCGCGACCAGCAATAGTGACAGTGACGAATGGGGCGAATGCATCCGCGGGAAAGCCCGCACGACACACGGAGGGAGCGACAATCACTTCGGTCGGACGTGCGTTCACGCCCGACCCCCATCCCCGTTTCCCTGCCGGAGGGTGCGTCTGGGGCAGTAACGAGCAATGTGGCCCAGCTCACTGCACTCAAAACAGCGGGCTCCGCCGCGCGCATTCCTGCGGTTGAAAGCACTCTGCCCCGGTCGTCCTCCTCCGCCCGCTGCGCTGCCCTCAGGCCGTTCGGGACATGCGTCTTCCGCTGGGCGCGCGCTGCTGCGGATTGCTTGGCGTATTTGAGGGGGCGGATTGGGCCTTTGCTCCGCACTGGCCGCGCTCCGCGCGTATGCATGAGGATCCAAGGCGCGTTCGCTGATTCCCCAAGCTTGCCAGTTTTCAAAGCCCACCGCAAAGGTGGAATGCGCGGGCGATTGCTGTTGGCGTGAACGGAAAAGGGTTCCCGTCCATGCACAGCGCGGCTCTAGCGCCTCGCTTGCGGGCGGTGGAGGGCGGTAGGCACGCATGGCCAGCAGGTCGCCTTGTATACGCTTGGCCTCGGCGGCCATGTCCTCCAGATCACGGAACCGACTTCCGCGCAGGTAGGCCGCAAAGGTTGGGTGAGCCTGCCTTATCACCCTCTCGACTCTCTCGTCGCTGGAGGCCGTCGGCTCCGCCATCTGGAACAGCTCCTCCATCGCTCGCACATACTCGAGGAGTGATTCGTCCGGGGCTTGTGTCCGCAACTCGAGCTCGCGCCGCATTCTACGATAGTAGTCGACAGGCAAAAATTCGTGGCGGAGAGCCGCCTTGAAATCTTCGAGCGTCGTTGCGCGGTGGCCGGAAAGCCTGTACCACTGTGCTGCTCGCTCTGTAAGAGCAACGGGCACAACCCGAGCCAGCATTTCGCGGTCATCAAGCCCCACAGCTGCCTGATAGTGCGCCATACTGTCAAGGAAGTCTGTGACACTAACCGCATCCGCGTACCCGCGATATGTGGGCACTGCCAGCTTAACCACCGGCCGCGAGTGCCTTGGCGACTCCAAGGAAGTCCGGAGGGCACTCGAAAGGGACTCAATTAGTCGCGTGGCTTCGCCAAGCAACGCCCTCGCGTCCGGTGCGCTTGTCTCATCAGGAGCGTCTGCAGGCGGGATTTGGGCAGGCTGGGGCACCTGCAACCCTCCCCTCATTTCGGTTAGCGGTATCTCGCTCAACCCTACGCGACTCGAGGCCACCTCGCCACCTCGCACAACGGTGCTCGCGGCAGGCGGTAACCCCCTACTCCCTCCGCGCTCGCCGTCGGTGGTGGAGGCCAACGCCGCGAAGCTGCTCAATGCGGGTGGGGTTCGCGGCAGTCTCCCCTCTTCCATGGCGGCAAGCTCATCGTTGCTTATCGCTGCATTGAGAGATCCACGCCCGTCGTGGAGCGGCGTGGACATATCACACGCATCTGGTAGGTTTGCGCCAACTAAGCTTGCACTCCGTGGTTCGTGCTCTGGGAGTTGAGCTGTGCCTCCACGCTCGACACCAGCATCGGCTGAGTAATCGAACAGGGCGACATTCGCGAGAGTCGTCAACAATGACGACTCCTTGAAGCTGGAAAACATGGCACGGCCGGCCGATCAAGCGGGTCTCCGGCTCGTTACGCACCGCAGCAATGCAAAGGCAGTTACTGCCCCATGTTGGGCGCCAAAATGTGGGCTCACAGTACGTCTCCGCGCACGGCGTCGCCAAGTGGCCCCCGAGAAGTGGAGCCTCACGACGCGGCACGACGGCGCACGGCGATAGACCCACCGCAGGTTCAAGCACCGAGCCGAAAGACCTGGACGGCTCTGGCCGTACACATGGGCGCTCTCCCAGGAACACACGGCGTCCAGGACAGTTAAGGCGTTTATTGATCCCCAATGGCCAACATGTGCCAGACTGCACCCAAACACACGGAGTACACTCGGCGCCCGCGGTTCCCGATGGCGAGGAAGGCGGGGTACACGCCGCGTCGAACAATGGTTTACGCGCGCGGGCCGAAATGCGTTCGCAAACGCTACCTAGCGCTTCCCGTCACCGACAATGGTCTGCGACGGTTCGGACACGCAAAATGTGACGCACTGAGCACCTGCGACTACCGCAAGGGCGGAACGCAAAGCCACTCAGCAAGCCACACTTACGCAAGCTGACAAAGCACGTGAACGTCCCCAGGCCGGGGCGTTGGGGGACGCAAATAGCTGGTCGCTCACGTACCTTGCAGCTTGCCTCTCGTGACCGGCGCTCGTCCCTGTCCCAGCACGACTCCCCCGCGCACGGCGATCGTCCCCAGTCGGGGCTTCTTCCCTACGTCACGCCCCACGACCCAATCGCAGGGCCGCGTAGCATGACGTCACGGGACGCGGCCGCGGTGCCCGGGGAAAACGGCGCGCGGTCGAGGGGTAGGCATTTGGGAGAGGTTTTCCTCACAATGGCGAATGAGTCCGGAGCCTTAGGCACAGCAGCGACTGCGCCCCGGTAGACCGAAGGACTCCCACAGAAGTTACAAATAATCCCTACGGAAGCGACCACTTCCCCATACTATTAAGAACACTTAAAGAAAATGAATATCTACCACAGGCTCCTAGGTGGAAGATTGACACAGCAGACTGGGAGGAATTCCGAAATTTAACTAGTATATCATGGGATGACATGTGTTCTTTAGAAATCGATGCTGCTGTGGAATTCTTCACAGCCTTCATAATGGATGCCGCATGTAAATGCATACGTGAAGTAAGTGGCTCGGCATGCAAACGGCATGTCCCGTGGTGGAATGATGAATGTAGAGTCGCACGTAGGAATCAAAACAAGGCGTGGGGGTTGCTACGTGCTTCGCCAACTGCAGAGAATCTTGTTAACTTCAAGAAAGTTAAGTCTCAAGGCAGGAGAACCCGCCGACAGGCCAGAAGAGAGAGTTGGCAAAAGTTTTTATCGAACATCAACTCGTTTACAGATGAGGCGAAAGTCTGGAACCGCGTAAATAGAATTAGAGGGAGACAAACATATCCACTCCCTCTGGTAAACACACAGGGTGATACGCTGCAACATCAGGCAGACTCACTTGGCGAACACTTTGAGAGTGTGTCAAGTTCAAAACATTATTCGAAATCCTTCCTAAAGTATAAACAAATAGAAGAATGTAAGCCACTCAAAAGAAAATGTCTACAGAATGAATCGTACAACTGCCCTTTCAGTATTGCCGAGTTCAGAGCTGCCTTGAGCTCATGCAAGAGCTCTGCACCGGGATCAGACAGAATCATGTATGAAATGATCAAAAACCTACCCAGTGATACCCAAGTTACACTACTCACACTTTTCAACACCATTTGGACTGCAGGATACCTCCCAACTGCATGGAAAGAAGCCATTGTGGTTCCTGTTTTAAAACAAGGCAAAGATCCTTCCTTAGTGGCAAGTTACCGCCCGATCGCCCTCACGAGTTGCCTTTGTAAGGTATTTGAAAAAATGATTAATCGGCGACTCATCCATTTCCTTGAAATGAGCAAAATGCTTGATCCGTATCAGTGCGGCTTCCGAGAAGGGCGGTCCACAACCGATCATCTCGTACGTGTTGAAGGAAATATCCGGGACGCATTTATACATAAACAGTTCTTCCTATCGATATTTCTCGATATGGAAAAGGCGTATGACACGACGTGGTGTTACGGAATCTTAAGAGACCTGTCAGAAATGGGCATCCACGGTAATATGCTTAATATAATAAAAAGCTATTTATCAAATCGTACCTTCCGGGTAAAAGTCGGCAATGCACTCTCACGGCCTTTTACGCAAGAAACGGGTGTACCCCAAGGAGGCGTTCTCAGCTGCACGCTCTTTATCGTGAAGATGAACACGCTTCGTGCTTCATTACCACCCGCCATCTTTTACTCTGTCTACGTGGATGACATTCAAATAGCTTTCAAATCCTGTAACCTCGCAGTCTGCGAGAGACAGGTACAGCATGGTTTGAACAAGGTGTCAGGGTGGGCAGAGAAAAATGGATTCAAAATCAATCCTCACAAGAGTTCTTGTGTTTTGTTTACAAGGAAGAGAGGCCTGGTTCCAGATCCCTGCTTAGAAGTGTGCGGACAACAGATACCTGTAAACAAAGAACACAAATTTCTAGGTGTCATACTTGACTACAGACTGACTTTCGTCCCCCACATTAAACATCTTAAAGAAAAATGTCTGAAAACAATGAACATAATGAAACTTCTATCCCAGACTACGTGGGGTAGTGACAGGAAGTGTTTAATGAATCTATATAAAAGCCTCATTCGATCGCGACTAGACTATGGTGCCGTCATTTATCACTCTGCCGCCCCAAGCGCACTAAAGATGCTGGACCCTGTTCACCATCTGGGTATCCGTTTAGCCACAGGAGCTTTCAGAACGAGTCCCGTACAAAGTTTATATGCAGAATCGAATGAGTGGTCACTTCATATCCAGAGAACATACATGAGCCAAACATATTTTTTGAAAGTCCACTCTAATCCTCAACATCCGTGTTTTAATATCATTAACGATACGACATATGCTACACTATTTAATAATCGTCCTTCCGTAAGACAGCCTTTCTCGCTGCGTGTGAGGGAACTTAGTGACGAAATGCGTGTCCCAATCCTCGAGCTTTGCCCAATGCATCCAGTCAAGCTGCTACCTCCTTGGGAGTGGCAGCTGATACAATGTGATATATCCTTCATGCAAGTTACAAAACATGCTCCAGAGATTGAAATCCAAATGCATTTCCGGGAACTCCAGCACAAATACTCCTGCACGGAGTTCTTCACAGACGCATCGAAGTCACACGACGGGGTGTCCTATGCAGCCGTCGGCCCATCCTTCTCTGAAACCGATGTACTGCATCCGGAAACTAGTATCTTTACGGCTGAGGCTTACGCAGTGCTGTCGGTCGCAAAGCATATAAATAAGTCAAAACTCCAGAAATCAGTTATATATACGGACTCCCTTAGTGTTGTGAAGGCCTTGATGTCTTTCTGTAGCCACAGAAATCCGGTAATTAATCAACTCTACTCCGCACTGTGTAAAGCATATATATCTAACCAACATGTGATTATATGCTGGGTACCTGGTCATAGGGGCATTGAGGGAAACGTACTAGCTGACCAGATGGCCACATCCATTTCATTGCATGCAGTTAGTCCTACTGCTTCGGTCCCTGTCACAGACCTGAAGCCTTTCTTAAGAAGGAAACTGCGAAAGCACTGGCAACGTATGTGGGACGCAGAAGTAAATAATAAACTGCACGTAATAAAGCCACAGTTAGGTTCTTGGCCCCCCGTAACAAAATCGCGGCGAACAGATGTCCTATTCTGTCGCCTCAGAATAGGACACACATTTGGCACGCATAACTATTTACTCACTGAAAATAATCCTCCAACCTGCGGTAGATGCGGGGAGAGGCTGACCATCCTCCATGTCCTCCTGGAGTGTCGGGCAGCCGAATCCGAAAGAAGGAAACATTTTTCGCTAGCATACCGGCAGCACATCCCCCTACATCCCGTAATGCTACTCGGCCCAGAACCTTTATTTGACACCAACGCAGTCCTAAGTTTCCTGAAAGATGTTGTCCTGCATGTTTTTAGCCCCACATGTTCGTAGCGGGTCCTCTCTTCAGAGGATGGCGCTGTGATAGTTCCTTCGTGTAGCACGTGCCTCTAGGCCCTTGTGTTTCAAGGGCTCTGGCGAGGCAACAGTGCTCCAGACATTTTTACCATCTCATATATTTTCTATTCTGCATCATTCTTTTACGATGGATTTTAATGTTCATAGTATTCGTCATCTGTCATCGCCATAATTTTATAGCAAGTAGATTTTACGCACTCTACAGCGACTATTTTTAGGGCACTTTACAGCCAAGTTACATCTTCCACAATACATCGTCAACATCACCACTTGTCATGGCGCTCTTTGGCCAAGCCTGGCCCTTGCGCCACAAAACACCACATATCATCATCAAGGCATTGGTCTGGCACTCATGGACAGTTTGGATTGTGTAGAGGAAGCCCTGGTTAGGCACGTGGTCGACAATAAGAAGCTAGCTATGCTGCTGCAGTTATTTAACCCAAAGCAATAAATTGTCTGTTTGACACTTGAAGTGAGTATTCCCTGCTCCATGAGTGATTTATTCATTAACTTGCACAGGACTTTGAAGTGCTTTTTACGTCATTCTGTATATAGAATTCTCGCTATATTGAACTATTTCGTGATCCCCACGGTGTTTGATATATCAAAGCTCAACTGTAGTTTAATTATTAGATAGTACTACTTGCTGAGTAGACCATAAATATGATCATTTTTGCGCAAACAACGAAGGACAAACAATGAAGGACGGAAGGGAACTAGGGGGCGCTCTCCTTGTTCCCTTCTGTCCTTGGTTGTTTGTGCCAAAGCGATCATATATATGGTCTACTCTGTAATATGAACCGACTAACCCAGCAACATGTACTTCTGGTACTACTTGCTGTGTTAGGCTTCATACCTGAGTACAATTTGCATTCCGGTCCCATTGTGATGTCGCCTCCACAATGAGGAATTCAACCTGAGGCCTCGTGCTCGGCAGCAGAAAGTCAGAACCACTAACAACAAGGAGCTGACTACCGTATTTTCTGGTGTATGAGGGTATCTTTTTCCAAAAATTTGGTTCATGCGTTTTATAGTATGGTGTGTCTTATACATACATAAAAGCAAGCGAGCTAGCATGACCAATATACCCGTATTTCCTCACAAGTATGAAAAATCATGCATGGCACCATTTAGAAAGAAATTAAATCTTGTTTTAACAGTGGAGCAACCGTAGTGATGGATGCCAGCTCTTGGGGCTCGCTGTATAGGCAGTGTGACTATCATGGACCCCGCGATATACTAGGTGCCTCCGTGATTGAAGATCCCATGTCCCCACATACTATTTATTTATTTACAGTACACCCTGCAGCGCAGCAGCATTATAGCAGGGGAGTGGGTACAACATGAAGTGACTAGCACAAGAATATAATCACATAAAAGGGGGGGATGACAAAGGAGCAATGCATCAAGATAAAAAAAAAGTACATGAAAAAAAGTACATGAATAGCAGTACTAGAAAAAAGTTCATTCAGCCTGCAGTCATTAATTTGGAAGAAGATTACAATTACAAATCATTGATTAGTCTTAAAAATGCATCCTGAGGAGCACTCACAACCTCATCTGGCAACTTATTCCATTCAGAAATAATGCGGGGAGAAAAAAAAAACTTCATATAGTTCGTTTTCAGGAAATTTCACGTATTTTGAAACTGTGGTCTCTTCTGTTTGAGATATAGTGGGGTGCTTTAAGGTATTTTAGCTTGTCAATGCCTGTCGCATCAGTGTATATTGCGTGCAGAAGTTTCAGTCGGTGCTTCTGGCGTCTTATCTGTAGCAGCTCTAGTTCGATGTGTTTGTTTATTGCTGTTATGCTTGCGTGTCTGGAGTGCTGCCTAGAAAAAACCTGGCAGCGTGGTTTTGTATGCCTTCTAACTTATCAATCAGGTACCGCTGGTGGGGATCCCACAAGGTGGTGGCATATTCTAAGTGCGGCCTTACCAGCGACTTATATGCTATGGTTTTAAGAATCTGAGGGGCAGTTCTAAGGGTTCGTACAAGTAGGCTAAGCATTTTCCCAGCTTTCCTGATGGTCATATCAATATGGCTGGAAAAGGACAGATCAGCAGTTAGATGAACACTTAAGTATTTAATTTCGTTAACCTTCCTGAGTATGGAATCTCCTAGTTTGTAAGTAGGTTCATTAGTGATTTTAGATTTAGTGAATGTTTCCTGGTAACATTTATCAGTATTCAGGCTAAGTTCCCAGTTTTGACACCAGGGGGCTATGCTGTTGAGGTACTGCTGGAGTACGTCTATATCATGTTGATTGCGAATGGATCTGTAAACAACGCAGTCAAACGACGCTGCCTCTCGTTATCTCCCGATTTGTGAGGCAGTTGCACCACACTTCGTTCCATTTGGAATGAGCTGCACGAGACAGATTTCTGCACCAGCCACTATATATCATGAAATGAAGACGCGTACAGAGCTGTGCTCAAATTTCACATTAGGAAGTCTCATAATCGTCAGTGAATTTGTTTCATCTTTTGTCCAGCAAGCATTGCATAGTAACGTTCCTGCCCTCTTCAATCTTAGGTTTCCACCGAGGAAGGGCAGGCGTTGGCACAACAGATGAACTGCCCCTTCTACGAGACCTCAGCCGCGCTGCGTCACTTTGTGGATGACGTGTTCCACACACTGGTCCGTGAGATCCGGCGCCGGGAGAAGGAGCGACAGTTCCTGCTTCGGCGGGCCGCCCGCAGGAAGGCATCCAGCGAACGGTGGCAAGCGTTCACACACGCCTGCCGCTCCCTGCTTTGTGTGCGCGGATCCGGGGACGCGTCGTCTCACTCCTGAGCATGCACTGTATTTTTTTTTTTTTTTTGGTTGACCCTCCCCTCTGTTTGCCCGTCCAAGGCTTTGTTGTGTTCTTCTGCTCTAGGCCAACATTTGTTGATCCGTGTGCAGCCAAGCAGTGTCGCATGGTGGCCCGGGTTTTGACTGCTGCTACTGCTGGTCGGCTTGCAGTTGAACAAATGTAAGGCAGCTAGCTAGCAGTGGTGCCTGTAAATCGCTGCTCGACTGAGTAAAGTTTGTTTTATTGCTGACAGGTTTCAGGTTGCAGTGTGTCAGCTGCCGTCTTGTGCGCTATTGCCTCTAGTTGCAAAATTCAGAGAAATGTGGTTAGGATGATGGGGAAAGCTCAGTAGCACCAGAAAGTTTCTGGAGGTACAGCATTTCAAAGACGTCACATGTTATTGGGGGTGGCTTCTACAGATGTTCATGCAGTTTCGCAGTGTGCGAGGCAGCTCAAGATGCTGGTGCTTTTCTCATTTGCACAGAAATTCAAGACAGTTTACTAAAAATGTGGATAAAGCTCATGCAGTACAAGGCCTATCTATTCCTCTATCTTGATCAACATCTCTGTGTGCTGTTGCAGTTTTAGATTACAATAGAGACATGTAATTTCTCTCCGGCCAAATTCTGGGTTGCTGTGGACAGGCTTGTCACCAATGCTGTTTGTCACGTGCAGTGATTTAGAGGCTTCACTGCTTCATCTTGTAACGTAAAAGTAAGCGTACTTCACTTCGTGTTCACGTCATGTGGCAAGTTTCCACGCTCGGATGTACCGACAGCACAGAGAAAGATAGCATCTACGATTTGTGTGCACTTTAACAAGAATTTTTGTTTTCATTGGGGCATGTTAGAGCTTATGGAAAAGTTGTGCTAGTTCTGGGTAGTCACCTTTTATTTCTAGCTTTTCGGAACATCACATGACGTAACGACATATGAGGCATAAAGCTCTCAAGTTACTTCAACCAAAAGTCACAGATATGCGCTCTTACAACTTAGTTTGTACACTGTGTGGCGTTTGCAAGCAACTCTTCTCTGGTGCAGTGGTTCTCAGATCCATGTCTGCAGACCCTCTAGTAGTCTGCGAAGGCATTTCTGAGGTCTTTGAAGCAAATGAAAGAAAAGTTTGATCTGTTAGGTGGGTGACTGACCACGTGTTACTTTGTGCTCTTGTGAAATTATTCATGGCACTTGCAAGAATGTCCACTCTCATGGAAAAATGCCTCAGTTAGTACAGGCAGTCTTATTTTCCATTTATGGCCACCACCATCTTGGGCTGTTACATGAACGATTCACCAATTTCGGTGCTCTGATGTAGAGGTTGCAAATCACCGAATGCACCTGTTCAACAGTGTCGTATATGAATTGACCTTTTGGTATTATGCATTGGCAGTTACCATTAGAAAACACCTATGGTAACAACCCGTGACTCCGACGCTTTTGTAAAATGGTCCAACATATTCAACAGCTAATGATTATAGGTTCCTAAATAGCACTAATAAGAGGACAGAAATAAGAATGACAACACACAGGGCTGCATTCTCATTATGTCTATCCTTGTCTTTGTTTAGTACTTTTTAGGACCTCCATGGTATAACAGACCAACCAGCCCATATTAGCGCCTTAATGAAAGGTTAATCTGTGGGCTTCCATTGCAGATTTAAGTTGCCACAAGCACTTGAATACAGATGGGGTGTTCCCTCTGATAATGGGACGACTGTGCGCAAGTCATCCCCCATCTGGCATTGCTTAAAATTTCACTTGCCGTATATTGCAACGGTGTTAGTGCAATATGTATTGCTGCAGTGCAAGTGTAATTTCAGGTTATTATTATTATCTTTTGCATACCCAGCCCGCAGTCTATTTTTCTTTTTCAACAAGTGCATATATATTGCACACCTGAATAGAAAGTTTATGGAAGATTCTAATCGTGTGTTGTGGATTCAAAGCTTTCGTTTAAGAATGACAGAACTCTAGCACATTGTACAAGGGACGCTTAGAAAGTAAGTTTCGTCATTTATTTTTACCTGGAAACCTTATTGCCAAAAAAAAAAGAAATACACCATGGCATCATGAACTGTACATCTTGCACTATTTTTCCTCATAGTCACCACCGACATTGAGACGTTTGTCATAGCATGCAATCAGTTCGAAAAAACCACTCTGGTAGAACTCGGTACCCTGCGATGCAAGGTATTGTCACACAGCTTGCTCCACCTCAGCATTGTTTTGGAAGTGACGTCCCCAGAGTGGGGCTTTCAATGCAAGAAACAGGTTCCCATTCATACCAGATCTTCCATGGCAACCATGTTGTCCGCAAACGTCTGCCATTGCGATTCATGCTCGAATAACCTTGGGCACGCTGGTGTGCTGCTACTCTCTTCTTCAGCACTCTGCGCATTTGTCATTCCTCCTCTGCTGACGCTCTTTCCGTCATTGAACCTGCAATAGGTGTGGATTCTTATGGTGATTGTTTTTTTAACCTGGTGTACTATCTTCTCTTTCGAAAGAATGACGAAACTTTCTTTCAGAACACCCCTCATAATATGAGAAAACATTTGGTACGGCGTGCCGAAAAGCAGTCGCTGTAGATGCTCTCCTGTGGACCATCTTCTGACCAAAGAGGAAACTCACCGAAATGTTTAAATGTAAGAGACAAGGGCTCCTTACTACTAAAATTTTAAATGGACAGCTGTCCTTAGCAAGTTTTGGAAAAAGCTTTTAACAATTGTCTTCAGCGCCTATATGGCTAAGATGGGGAATGCATTGTTTTGTTGTTCACCTTTCTCTGCTTGCATTTAAGTAGGCTGTGTTTAAGGCATACCACCCATTCCATTTGTAATCTTTGTTTTGTTTGTGTGTTTCTCGGAACACATGTGAAAAATATTGCTAGAATTTGACATTACAGCTGTTCAGGTTAATTATTTGTCTGACAAATTACAATGCTCATTTGGTTATTTACGTATTAACAGTTAGCATTTTTCACAATAAAGCCTCCCCTGCACACAGTGGGACAAAATTAAGGGAAGAACTGTTGTCTTTCACAGAGCTTTGTGGGTGGTTGCCTCGAAACTAAATTTCTGGCTAAATAAACATGAACTTGTTACTGCCTGGCTTCAATTCTGTGAGAGATATGTGCATCCCAAAGTGAAATATGAATGTTAATTAGTGGAATTTTTGTAATTAGCCAAATCAACTCTGATTTCTTATGAATGTAATGTCCATCTCTACTAGCAAACCTCCTGAGGAGGCCTAATTGCAATATCTGCTGCAGACGTTTTTCTTTATCTGTTATGCTTGCAATGCCTATTTTGCAGTGCTTGGCTTGTACAGTGTAGCTTGTTTGTGATATTGTTGTCAAATTGTGGGGCTTCCTGCTGCAGCATCCCATTGTCGGAATTGCACAGGCTACCACTTGTAACAACTTTAGATTATGTTGCTTGCACTTTAATGACGTGTGTACATGTTTTGCCTGAGTAACATGAAACTTACACGGTTGACATGGCTAACAGGAGTTAATTGAATTTGCTTTTGTTAGTGTCACTGACTCTTGCCGGAAAGTGCAAATTGTTTCAAAGTCATGTTTGTATACCTGCCCTATTTGTACGTACACATCAGTGCAAGTTATCTGAAGCGTAGATACAGACCATTGCTTTCACATAATTACAAACAATGACAGTTCATATATATGTACAAGCTATATCACCTACCGCTTTCCTTTACCTCTCTTCTATTCATAGTTTTCAAAGTGTACTATAGTAGATTGTTACAATACTTGAGTATTGTGGAGCAAAGCTTGCTTAAAGGGGACCTGAACCACCTCTCGTGCTTGTTGAAGTAGCATAGTTCGTGGGTAGCATACGTTGCTGTGAACACCTTGGCCAAGTTTTGCTGTCAAATGCAGTGCTTGGAGCTCGCAAGCGGATCGCGAAGTCATTTTTCTCTCAAACGATCTCTTTTCAACAGAAGGCATTGTCCTTACTCTCTTCTGTATGCTTTAGCGCACTGTAGCTCACTAAGGACAACCGCGTTTGGCTTACGCGTCGTAAGCACCAAAGGTGAAAGTTTTGGCGTCTGCATAAACATCCAAAATGAAATTTGAACTGCAGGCCACAGTGACATTTAGAAGGTGGAGCATTGTAGGCATGCCTTACTGCGCTGTAACCTTCGCAGTGCAAGACGTTGAAGAAGGAATGGGAGCACAGCGGAAGCCATGTTTGATTGCCAATAGCTCCGCACATGCTGAACGCATTGAAGTACTTTTTACGCAAAGTATTTGTGAAATAACCTATTTGGACTTCAATGAAGCCTTTCTACACTTCGATAAAAAGTGGTTCAGGGCCCCTTTAAACGCCCGCTGCAGTGATGGTATGGAAGTGCAGAAATGAATTGCGCTGAAAACGTCTTCATGAGTCATGTACAAAGCTACGAAACTTGTTTGAACGCTATTATTGTTGTCGCTGTGTCACACATTGTTCAGTGCTGTTCAGTTGTTAGCATTGTGGTTTGGCCCAGGTTAGTTCAGCACACCATTCTCATAGTAAGAAAACTTGTAGAAGTCCAGCAGTTAGTATAGCTTCTTAACAAAGTGCTTTGGGCTCCTTGCAAATGCTCCCTCCGAGAATTTACAGCAGTAGATTTGTATTCAAAGACCGTGTCTTGGTTTGTGATTATCATCATAGTGAAGGGCTGTAGGTTGATTTTCACCACCTATTGTTGCTTCTAACTCCACCAAATTTCGGAACACAGCCGTTCTCGCATTCTAATGCAGTCGGAGTGTAGCTGCTGTGGCTGGGAATAGAACCCATGACCTTGTGTTGAGCAGCAGAATGGCTAGTGACATGACCACTGAGACACTGGAGTAGGTCTGTTCGGAATTAATGCATGTTGTCCAGAAACATTACCTGTGTAATGCCAGTATCCTTCAGTCATGGAAGCTTTCACACACCTCTTTGATGGGGGGGGGGCACTTCTTTAACAACTCAATGCCTGAAATTGCCAGTGCACATGTTGATGGCTGTGCTGTGTAATGGAAGCTACCCATTAAGCATGTTCACATGTCATCACGTCATCTAGTGCCTTTAGTCCGTGCCACCGCACACCAAAATTCAACGTGGGCGAGTCATGCGGAGCATGACCACCAATTCTGTCTAGGTCGATGAGGGTCACGTTGATCTCATGGTGATCTCTTTTACTCTCGTGTGATCAATATTTTTAGTGCTCAGACCTGAACCAAGTGCCAATCTGCACAGGAAGTTTAAATGGTTAATGCTTTCTTGATATTTTCCAATGCTATAAGCTTCCAAGATGCTTACCTCTTATGACTTTTCCTGATAAACACATACTAACAATATAATCTAGGCACTTTGGTTGTGCTGTCCATCAGTACTTCATCACGGTGGCATTTAGAGCTACAAGGTTCATCTTCACAAACTGTTAAATAATCTACAAGGCCAGGCACCTTTACTGGGTCGTTTGTGGGGATCTTTGGAAAAATCATTTTGAAACGAGGTCCTTTGAGAGGATAGACAATGATTGGGAGGCATTATCGTCTGTCTGATCAAAGATAATCATTTGAGAAGCCATCAGACACCAAAGCAAACATAGGGAAAATTACTTGTACTTACTAAATGAGTTAAAGAAATGATAAATTAATGGCAATGAAAGTGGATGAAAAAACAACTTGCCACAGGTGGGGAACGATCCCATGTCTTCATATTATGCTTTCCCCACCTGCGGCAAGTTGTTTGTTTATGCACTTTCATTGTCATTAATTTCTTTTTTAATTCAATTAGTAAGTACAAGTAATTTCCCCTATGTTTTCTTTGGTGTCTTTGTTTGTTGGTTTCTCATATGATTAATAAAAATTGGGCCCCTCAGTTAACTCCCTTTCTTCTTGATCAAAGATAAGGCACACAGGAACCACTTGCAACAGGAATGATCAAGATGCTGTTTATTTTACCAGCTGACTTGTCTACCGCTTTCAGATCAAAAGAGTGCTAGTCTTAATGAAATTCTCCTACTGTAAGCATTACTTGAAATAGGCCGAGGCTGCTGTGTCTACGGGAAGTGCGACTGCACTGCATGGTATGACATGCAGTAAAATCGTTAGAGCGCCTGGTCTGTTGCTGAGAAGATGTGGACAGATGTCCTCCAGGCTTCCCTCACAGACTTGCGGCCTCAACCATGTTACTAGAAGCCAGGCACGCACAGTCTAGTCAGGGACGCGCCAGTCCCCTTACAGGGTTACAAGTGGCAGACATTTAGCATTAAGTGATGGCATTACTGGAGGGACACGAAAAATGAATAGGTGAGATGGGTAGATTGCACTTTCTGTATATTAAGTAGGTCATTCCTAGTGCCATTGTAGCAAGTCTAGCATTCCTAGTCGGCGTAGCAGGTCGGAGGAACGCGCCTGCACAGATAACATGTTGCAGGTGATGCCGCGTGAAATTCTGGCACCAACATTTGTTGCGTTTGATTGCAGATTTTTACAACATCTGCTTGAAGCCAGTGCAGCATTTTTCCAAGTGAGAAAAGAGTCTTGTTGCATTTCTTGATTTTTCCTGCACATCGATGAATGCTGCGACGCCCACGGCGTCACTGCAGTGATCATGGGCACCAGAATTGCAAGTAAAAATTAAAAAGGGATGGTTTGCCCTTTATCGCTTCTGGAAGTAAACCTTTTTACACATGGTAAATGCTAATAGAGTTCTGAAAAGATCATCCACATTTCTAAACCGATTTAGTTGCTCTTTTTAGTGTCCCTTTAGGCTTGATGTTTTCAATGAAGGCTCATAACCATGCAGTTGACCTATTCACTTGATATTCTCTTGACATAAAGACATTGTAGAGACTTTCTCACTGAAAATAGGAACATATTGCAATCATCTGCTTTTTATTTTTTGTGCATGCTATAGCTTTGTGCTTCTTCATCTAAGCCTTCTGAGTGTTTGTGTGTACAATGATTGAGAATGTTGTTAAACTATTTATAGTGTTGCTTTAACTGTACTTTTTGAATATGTTTGTCTACAGGGAAAGCTCACTGGGGGAGACAGTGGGAAAATTGCTGGAAGCTGCATCAAAGTGTGTAATTTAATCGTACTTTGCGTCTGTTGCCACAGTTTTTCTCTCACTATGTCAGTTGCAGCATCCGTGCAAGTCCCATTGCCAGTACATATTTGCAAAAATGGCTCATTATAGACTACTTTTTTATGTGTCACAGTCTCACACTTGGTTTGCATTTGGTTGTGACATGTTTTGCATTACTTTTTTTTCTTTCACTGAAGTAGTGCTGCTACTCTGCACAGATTCGCTCCTGTATGCCTATTTCAACTTCCGCAAGGTCCAGTCTCTAATGCACTGTACCTATAGTAGCTGCTTGTTGACGGTATCTTCAGAGTAGTTCAACCACTTTGTTTCTGCAGCCGACTTTGAACATGCATTGTATGCGAGGGTTGTGCAATATGTGGCCAGTCATTGGCTCCCTAGAGCAAGAGTTGGTGGTGTATATGGACGGTCTTGACCCATTTTACTAGGCACGTTTGATGTGGTTGTTTTATCGATGACTATTGTTGTTTACACATAGTGCAAACAGAGAAGCTACACGGCTGCTATTTATGAGAGTTGTTGGAAACGTTTGTTGTTCAAAACCTTCTTTGTGCATGTAAAGTGTTTCACATAGATTAATGTTCAGCCTCCCAAGGAAACGTTTCTCTTGTCTCCGGAAGTGCAGCCTCCACTGTTTCCTCAGTCATGAAGGCACAATGTACCTGTTTCACGGATGTCCAATACAGAAAAAATATACGAAATGTATTACATTCCTTGTCTGATTTGAGCCAAAAATGAAGTTGATCACACAGTGGTCTAGCATACAAGTGAAGGAGACAAGCAGCACTGTCTTCAAAACATTTTTTTATTCTTTGCTGCATTCTGGCACATTACAAAAATACACAACTGGTCACTGCTTCCTTTCCAAGGAATACCTAGGTTGGGAAAAACATGCATATATCAATGAAGGGTTACATACACACACATACACACAAACAGCTTCAGTGCTCTTGATGTGTATTGAACACAATACCTATATTTTTTTTTCTCCGTGAAATGGCGACATCTCCATTTGACCAGTGCAGTTCACGCCTTATCCTGAACGGACGACTGTACTAAGTATACAGCAGTTTCGAAGTTACTGCAGCGATAGTCCAATTATAATGGAGTGTTTGCTTGGCTTGTGTATGTTCTGACACAGCCACAATAGTTTTGTTGGCTTTTCCATATATAGTCTTGGAGTCTGATGCCGGTGACTGCAAGCACCAGCTGACAGGTGTTCATTGCACAAAGAATGCAAGCGAGTTCAAGTTTTTCTGGTGACAGAAGTAACAAGTGGCAAGCTGCATTTCATTGAAAGTCTGAAGGAAATCACGTTTCGCACTAGCATTGATTTTTGCGGAAAACGCACCTGCCTGGGAAGTGGAGATGTCTACAGCTTACACTTGCTTAATCTGTTTCAGCACACAAAACAAATAATGGTGGTTCCAAAGTCTCTCCTCTCGGCAACGTTAGTTGGAAGCAGCACTGTTTGCACCGCATGTCATCAGTTGAAAAACTGAAGTGCCACAGCTCTGTGACAGACCACCACGTCAGCCGTTCCAAGCTAAATGCTTGTGGCAATTTATGACATAAGGTTACTCTTTTCCTGGAGAGAACTGGGTCAAACAGCGAGAGTCGGCCTTGCTTTTTATTTTTCCACTTGACACGTATGGCGGACATTTTCTGCATGGTGTTCAGATGCTGTTACCAGCATGATAAAGGTTGTGGTGTGCCCGATACATGTTTCTGCTGTTTCCCACTTTGTAAAAGGCTGTAGAAGCAGGAAAGTTAAAACTCGGAAGAACAAAACTATGTGAGACGAGCGTCATAGATGAGAACAGCTCGAGGAAGAGGTGCGTAGAAAGTGAGACTGCAAAACCGATGCAGAGTGTTTATAGATTCACAAGTCCTTGCATTGTTACCGTGAAGAGCTATGTGGACAGGCAGCCTTACGGGCCTATGCTGTCACACTTAAGATTGTAGAACTTGGTTTGAAGTGGAAAAAAAAAAAAAAACACGCACATGCGGCAGGGGCTGCTGTCACCGAAAGTGAAGTTGCAGTACACTCCAACAGGAAAACGCACACTGCTTCATTGTGATGAGCAATTCTAAATGAGGCAAGTCGCAGTCGCATAATATAATGGCATATGGCGCATAGCCTTGTCATAACTGAGGCTTTTAGCCTCGTCAACGGTGCTTAAGCTGGTTTACAGTGGATAACGAGATATATTTTGCCTTTGAACACGCCGCTCGTTTCAGATCTTGAGAACGTGCAAATAATTTTTTTTTTTAAATTTGCTCTGGGCCGTCCGGCAAGCCGAAGATGCCGCTCAAGTCCAAGAACTTCGAGCTGTCACCTGAGGCCACCGCATCAAGAAGTGCCAGACTATTCTTTACTAAAGTTTCTTCTTCTTAATTTGCAACAGAAAAGTTGCTGCAGCAGGTATAAGATTCCTGGTAGCAGAAACGTAGTTTCCTCAGGGGTCTTAAGAAAAAAATAAAAGCGGCACACTGATATTTTTTGTTCTCTCTTTGCTGTCAGAAAGGGCACTAACAAATTTTTGCTGTCGAAAGCACGTCTCCGTGTAGCATATGCGCATTTCTAACACCTGCAGAACGCGTTCGCCTTGGGGCTACCGCGGTCGTTCTTTTTGTGAAGTTCCATTGCGGAGAAAAGGAGCACGGCGATGGTCCTCAAACCGCGCTGCCATGGCGCTCTTCAAAGAGCACCGCGATATGACCTGCCCTGCGGGGGCGTCGCGTTCACGCCTGTGTGTCGCTTGCAAAACGGCGAATTGCGGCCCGGAGCGCATCTCCCGCGGTGCGAACCGCGTGCGTGGTGTCGCTGTATAATGAAGAAGGCGCGTAACACAGGAGCGGGGCGCAAGAGGGCGCCGTATGACAGACGCGCTCCCTGGCGTCGAATATTACTAACGCTCGCAACGATTTCCCAACGCAGGCTCGCACAGTTTCGTGCTGACACGAAAAAAAAAAAAAAAGCACTGTGCCCGTACTCTCGTGGCGTGCATCGAACGTATTGGAATGGGCGGGCCTCGTTCTTTATGCAACGGCACCCCAGGACGTGGCGGCCGTGTGCAACTTAGTTTTAAAGCGCTGACATTTATAACGTCGCCGATGGCGTGACTTTGATTCCTTTCCTTCAACGACGTGCGCCGAAACAGTTTTCCTTTCTTGTTATGCACGGTAGGCGTGGCATATTGGGACAAATTACGGAGACCTAGCTGTTGGGTGGCGCCTAACGAATGGGCTGTTTAGAGTTACTGTATATGCTACCGTAGGTAGCTACCTGCGGTAGCACATACAGTAACTCTAGGGCTGTTGTATAGCAGCCTATTCCTGACGTCACGGGAAGTGAGCGACTTCGCGCCCGCCGCGATAAAATTGAGCGAGAACGCTGAGCCACGACACGATAACAGCATGCAAAAAAAAAAAAACGTAGAATAAAGAAAGAAATTTGAAGGTAACGTGGTGCGTGTACAATGTGAAACACTCGTCGCGTTTGTTGGGGTGTGCGAGAAGCCGCAGAAAGAAAGAAAGAAAGACAAAAAAATGGATGCAGCACGGGATCATCGTTTACGTGTACCTCTCTGAAAAACGTGGGGCCCTTGTACATACGCGCACCGTTTCGCCCCACGGGTGAGCGCCAGTCGGGAAAAGATAGGTGCTTGGTATTCGCTTTGCCCGGCGCCGATCCGCTGATCGGAGCCAGTTCTCCCGCGGACGACGTCGAAGTCCCATTGTGCAGCAACCGTCGTGCGAGGGCGGTACACATACAACTCGTGTTTCACGTTACAGTGGATTGTCCCGTACCTGCAGGAGCCGCAACAAAATGGCACATTCCGAGCCTCGTAAGGACACGCCTGCAATGCGCCATGTCCGACGCATATATGCTTACTATCCTACAACAAGCCCTGTATTACAGCGAGTTACTTCCGTTTTAAAGCATATATATATATATGGGTTCTATTCTGGGGCCGAATCTTATAACGGTTCGGAATACGAACCGTCCGCTTCGCCGCTTACGTCACTAGATGCGCCACTCCCAAGCCGGCGGTGGAAGAAGGGGAGGACGCGACCAATAGATGAGAGGGTGCCACCTCTGAAGTGTACGTCATTATATGACGAGTTAATCGAGGAATTGCAGAATGTTTCCGCTTGCTAAATAAATGTAAAATATAAATTTAATATTATACGCCAAGTTCTGAAGTATAAACGTGTGGTGCCGGGCGTTTACGCAATGCAGAAGTAATTTATTAATGTCATTTTTTTTTATTCTCAGCCGACAGGCGGTATCGCAAGCGTAAATGAGTTGGCAGAGCGCAGCGCTATGTCGTCCGCTACCAGGAGCTCGCAGGATGCACGCAACAGGAACGCACTGCCGGCACTTCTCAAGTAGCGAGCGCGACAAAACCGCGAACTTGTTCTTAGGGACACCTTTACTAGCCGACTACTATATCAATTTTCCATCTTTTTTGCCCTACGTCATCGGCTCGGACATCGCTCGCCGCCGCGCTGCCGCTGTCCCTGCGATAAGCCCCACGGCGCGTCGCGTGATAAAAGCAATGGAACTTGAAATCGAACATTACGATACACGGGCCCTGCATTGCCTGCGCGAAGTCAAATCGAATAGTGTGGTGCTGACGGTGCGCGCTGTGCCGTAAAATTGAGTAACAAAGTGCGGCACTCCCGAACCACAGAAAAAAAGGCAGGCAAATAAGAGATCTCCACAATACCTTCCCGTCCTGTCTGTATAGTTTTATCAGCCGAACGATGTAAGTGCTGAACCAGTCTAGGTTGAACCCTTCTGACTGCTGAACGGCGATCTGCAAGCTATATTCACGCTGGCGATAGCACTGAGAATTCGATCTCACCATGCAAATATCTCCTTAATTGGCATTGGCTTTGAAGCTGAGGTCACGGGAAAGCTGACCCAGCCCTTCAACCGGCCAACACAGTAATTGCGAGAGCAACTTTGTGGACGGTGTCGGCAGCAGAGATCTAGGTCATTCCGATGAATGCTTCACGTCCGACCGACCTCTGGGAGCTGCAGGCCAGTGGCGATGAACCGCAGCGCGCAATATTCCTTCCTCCGCGTGGAATGGCCACTCGTACGTTTGCACCTGAGTCCCCTACATTTGATAGCGTAGCCTGCAAAAGGTTTACTTAGAAAGCCAGCAAGCGCGGTGCAACTCATTATCCGTCACTTCTTCGAACGCGTATCGCGCTTCCAGCCGTGGTCGACACAGAAAGAGGAACGCCAAGCAGACGACGAAGGCAAGTAATAGCCTCCGAAGCAACCAACGCACGCGCGCGCGACGCCCGCGTGTCTCCGGGGTCGCGCGACCGGCGCGCGCGGCCAGGGTCACAAGCCAAAGCCAAGCTACAGCAACGGAACCCAAAGCGGACTACCCCTTCGCCGGTTCCTACGACCGGTTCGCTTTGAAGATGATTGACAGATGCGTGACGTATTCGAAAATTGCGATACCGCCCCGCTGCCTCTGACGACCTGTGACGTAATAAAAATTTTGGCCAATCAGGTGAGGCCAAAGAAACGGTTCCCCAACCGAACCGTTATAAGATTCGGCCCCTGGACACGCATGGCCGCCATTATCCGCCATGTTTACTCTCTGATTGGCTGTCGAAAGGTCACGTGTTTTGAAATTTGTGCCGGGAAGCGGAAGTATTGCAAAATGCAATTTTGCGTTTTCATCAAGATGACGAAACGTGACGTGGAGTTGCAAATTTTATGAACTAATACATTTTTTTGGTCCTTGGCAGATATATTGTGATGTTAGCGCTTCAAAAAGAATGTGAGGGGTAGCGTGCAGAAGCCAGTGCAATGCATCTGCAATTGCGCGAATATGTGGTGGCGATCCAAGATATGCGCCATGCCAGCTTGCTGATTGGCTGAAGGAATATCTCGTGAGGAGCGTCACAGGAAGGGCTGTTTCGTAATCGTCATTTTGACGATGCGTGACGTTGCGCTGGGCCGCCATTGCTGAGATTTTCCGCCATAATTCTTGCTGCGACGAGCCGCGCGAATTATGCTAATGGGCAGCCATATGCAATGGCAGCCGAGAGGAATGCGTATCGCCACATTTTCCCCGCCGTTTGGCGCCACGAAAATCTTTTGTTCAAAACGCGTGCTCATAGTATTTGCATCGCTCTCGGGTGGTGTTGGCATTTGTGTTTTGGGTCATCGTTTCTTAAAAGAACGCGTTTATACGAAATAATATTGGTTGAATATAGCAAACTTTCAGCAATGTTGTCCACTTTTCACTGCTGCATTTGTATTGTAATTGAGATTAATGCCTTTTCGCACAATCAAAAGTTATTACAACGGCCTTTTTCTAACTTACAAAAAGAAATGTACGCAAGGCGGCGCCTTGAAGTTCCCTCCCGCGGTGCGAGTAACCAGCGAAATGAACAAGAGATGGCAGCGCCGGCGCTTGCGTCGCTCTAGTGGATATCTCTGGCGCGCGCAACGCTATCGGTGATATTCAGCCGTTTCTAAGCCAGCCGAGTCGGGCTGAGTCACTTGCGTTTCACGAAATAGCGATAACGTGGCCTAGAACGTGCGCGCATCACCACTGGTAGGTCGCGTATGTTGTCTCAAGAAAGAAAACAAGCGCGTTGGCGCCAACATGCGATGACTCATTCCATTTTCCAGGGACACGGATCCGAGCTACTGAAGGAGACGACGGCTTGTACGCAGCAGACGACGGAAGCGAGAAGCGTTTTCGACAGAATAATCATACGCTTTGAGATAGCTGCTTTATTTTTACTGCGGAGGAAAACTGTTTTGCTTTACCGATAACGCTACATTCAGTGCCTTCATTTCAGTTTCTTAGGCGGAACGTCAAGTTGGCGTCACGTTACGTAAGCAAAACCGGGCCACCAGCGCCATTTTGTTTGCGTCGCGCCTACGTCACGCATCGAAGAAAATGGCGGAATGTCCAGAATAGCGCCCTATATATATATATATATATATATATATATATATATATATATATATATATATATATATATATATATATATATATATGTATGTAGTCATATAATGAGAAGCCAACAAACACCGACACCAAGCACAACATAGGGGAAATTTCATGTGCCTAATAAATGAAATAAAGTAATGATAAATTAATGGAAATCAAAGTGGATGAAAAAACAACTTGCCGCAGGTGGGAACCGAACCCACAACCTTCGCATGTCGCGTGCGATGCTCTACCAATTGAGCATCGCACGCGACATGCGAAGGTTGTGGGTTCGGTTCCCACCTGCGGCAAGTTGTTTTTTCATCCACTTTGATTGCCATTAATTTATCATTAGTTTATTTCATTTATTAGGCACATGAAATTTCCCCTATGTTGTGCTTGGTGTCGGTGTTTGTTGGCTTCTCATTATATGACTAATAATTATCGGGTCCCTCGGTTAACCCCCTTTCTTCTCGTTCATATATATATATATATATATATATATATATATATATATATATATATATATATATATATATATATATATATATATATATATATATATATATATATATATATATATATGTGTGTGTGTGTGTGTGTGTGTGTGTGTGTGTGTGTTGTTGCCGTCTCCACAGGGCGCCCCCAGACACACACGAAGCAGCCGTGAACTGCTTGCGTTTATACAGTGCAGCCCATTGTTCATTAAAGGGGACATATGAGCGTGTTCGAATTGATCACCTTCTGCCATAGTAAGCGTATGCAATCGCCAGCAGATTACTTGTGGTTGGTGAATGTGGCACCCTTCTACACATCTGGGCAGTGCACGCTGACGTAGCATTAGCCGGCACATGTGTGTGAGGGCCGCACACATTGCAGAGCGAGTATAACGCTGCACTTGCATTGGCGTCGCACACTGGGCAGCTCGGCGAGTCGGTGCCTCGCGGTCCGCCTGCTTTTATTTCTTTACTCGATTTTTTTTGCACGTTCCTGGACTTCAACAGGACAAGGGGAGGGACATTACAGCTGGAACCCCGACTGGTCCGTCAGTCGCCGAGACCTCGTATATGAGCCTGAGGGGGGGGGGAGGGGGGGTTATTCTGTAAAAGACCTAGTGGACTGTCCATTTCGGCCGCTGCCGACTGGATGCAGCTTTACGAGCGAGGGTTGTACGAGTGGCCCTAGCCAATCAGTAACGACCGAAATGAACAGTCCACTAGGTGGACTCTTACAGAATACATCTCCAGATGTCCGCTGTCGCTGACAGCCGCTCTTTTAACGCAAATCCCCCACCCCTTCCCAGTTAACGGGGCCGCCATCTTGTGAGGCTAAGTGCACCCTTGCCTATATATTAACAGTGGACCGCATTGCACTTTAGCTAATCCTGAGGGGGGTGCCGCTGTGCCCCGAGACATACCAGCACTTATTCTGACACGTGACTTGAGCCTTCGCGTTTGTGTTGCGCATGAAATACGCGCGCTGACAAAATTCCGAGCGTTCCCAGCGTCCCTGCTATCTATACTCCGGATCCGCCTCTGCTAGGGAGTGCGAGAGGGAAAGCAAGAAGGAAAGCGAGGCGCCTTCGACAGAGCATGTCCACTCTGCGCAGTTCTGAGGCTCGTCAGTGAATCAAGTATAACGTATAACGCCCATGGAAGTGAGCGCACTTTCAGTGACAAATGCACGTGTCCAGATCCGGGATCGAGCGCGAATGCTTCGTATGATTGGAACTGATTTGAGCGACAGCGTGAGTTCAGCCATACAGTTCGGGCTAAGGTGAACGCGAACTCAAACTTTCAAGCACGTCCTCGGGTGCCTCGAGATTCCTCAGACGTCGTCTAGTTTGAAGCGCCGCGACCTTAAGTGTGCGTCACCGGATACTGAGAAAATGCATGAGGTAAGGGACGTTTTGATTGCGCCACCAAAGTTTCCGCGGGTTCGGATACTTTTGCAGCTGTGTGCGATCGAGATTGCCAAGATACGTAGCGCCGTCGGCGGCTCTGGGAATTCTATGTTTGCGCACTGTCTGCGCAACGTTTCTGAGATGGCGGCACACACCCAATATCGGCTGCTTCTACGCTACGCTGCTGACTCGAACGTTGTATATATGCTAAGCCTTCATGCGCGCGTTTAGAAATTGGTATGCGCCGAGTCGACCTATCTGCGTCTGTGCTCACAGTTACTTCAGCATCTGTGCAAAAAAGCAAAAAAAGGAAAAAAAAAACTTATATAGACAAATTGTCGTCCTCGTATCTCGCTCAGATTGCTGGTAGCGGCCTTTCTCTATTTAGATGTTTCTATAGTGCCCGTGACTGCGGCATCTGCATGTCAACGAGTGTATATACATGTCTATAGTATAGTTTCATGAAACAAGTAACGCAAATCAACATATTTTTCGTGGACTTTCGGGTTTGCCTGGGCTTCATGACCACGCCTGTTTGCAGTATTTAATGTGTTTAGCACGTCCGGACACGGTGTTTAGAAATATTTAAAGCTATGGCGGGACGTTAACAAACTTCGCACTGTACTTTTTATTATTATTTATTATTTTATTTTCAATATTGCCACTCTCAGTTGAGAGCATAGCAGGTGGGCATTACAAAGACAATCATGTTTGAAAATAAAGAGAAAGAAGAAACAAAACAAAAAAACTAAATTCTAGGGGATTATTCCTTCACAGGAATAATCCTCCAGAAGCAGATACACAAAATGATATAGAGATTAGAGAATTTATTCACAGGAATAATCCCCTAGAAGCGGATGCACAAAATCATATAGAGATTAGAGAATTAGCACTCCTGTCGCGCTAGTTTGATCAAATTTATTAAAGCAATGTTTTTCAGCATTCAAAAAACAAACGCAGCACAGCAATCAAGGGATAACACAAATATACAGGGTATCCCAGCTAACTTTAGCCAGAGTTTAAAGATATGCCGGTACACTCTAAGACGACGCGACTACAGTTGTTGCTGACTATTGTATGAATTCGCGCATTTTTTTTTGTATTCTACTTAATCGTATAATTAGTCAAGATTAATTAACCATCTGCTGAAACAATGAAGTTAGGCAAGATATTACAATTATAAAGTTGTAGAGCGCTAAGCAAAACGGCCGATTAGACAGTTTCTAACTTTCTGTCTATTAGGCATGTCCGTGACATGTCAGCTTGCGCAACTAAAGCCCCTTAAGCTTCGAAGTTTAAAGGCGCTTTATGCGCGCAGTGATTTCAGCGCACCCAAACGTTCCGCGCACAAACGAACATATATATAACATTTATCATTTAGTCGGGTGGTGTGCTGCTGCTGCGCCTGCTTATCGCTATCATGAATCACCGCGAGGGAAGCTCATCGGTGACGTAAATCGCATAGCCAACACCTGCGTGACCGCCCGGTGCTCAGTTCTTGTTAAAGATGTATATTACAGCAGTATCGCTGGCGTTCTTGCGTTTCTTTTAATCCTTGAACGGTTTCTAAAATTTCGGTCAATAACGGTCAGACCCGAATTTCCAGCCCGTTTGTGTCACCAGGCCGTTTACTACACGGACGAACGGAGAACTGAATGACACTTGGGTTAACATATTATTTGTGTAGCCCACGATTGAGGTACTTGTACTGCAACTACACTATAAGATCTGAAAAGTAAATAAAGGCGTACAAAAGAATAAAGGTCTACAGCTCAACATTTTTGAATAAGGGTGGGAGTTATAAATTTTGGGTGTAAGCGTGTAAGTTTAAGGGAGTAATCCTTACACGCTGTTTGTGTAAGGGTGTAAGTCATAGATTTATTTACACCTATATTCACACTAAAGGGAGTAAATTATTTTACATGTGTACCGCACTTAGAAACAAACATGTGACAGTTTTCGGAGCAGTTTACATCTACCTTTTTTTGAAAACTGTGCTGCCGCTTGTTTCAACGTAAAAAGACATGAGTAACGGCTTGCGGGAAGCTGCGCCATCTTTCGTTTATATGTCCAATTTTCGAGCGCGTTAATTGTGCGGATGGCGAGCTTACGAGGTCGGTTATCAGCTGTGAGCCGATTATCTCATCTACTTAGGCTCCAGCTCCAACATTTACCTCTTTGATAGAGTGCGACCCACTGCCTCCGAGATCAGACGGCACGCTTGCGGTCACCCCGCGCGTTGTAGGTCTCGGAGGCTATGCGTGAACATTCTGTCAACGTGCTTCTGCTCGATTGAGGGGAGATGTTACTACACGTACGCTAAATAAAAAAAAGAAAGAAAAACGAGATGAAAAAAAGGAAAGCACAGCGTGAGTGGGTTCTGAAATCTTCAGCACGCTTGCCTTTTCTACGTAAGTGCAAAAAAAAAAAAGTTGTCTCGTCTTCAGAACAGCGCGGTATGTCGAACATTGAGCGTCGGTGCCCTGTCAAGAGCAGTTCAAATGTAACTTATGCGGCGCAATAAACAAGTGATAAAACCACAGACCCACGCATCAATGGTCACGTTGCAATTTGTACGTTTCTTGGCTCTATTAAAAAGTCAGCGTACAACGGAATGGCGGTGGAGCACGTTACAAAGATAAAGGAGAGAAAGGGAAACACGGGTTATGACTTTCGTATTCTGCTCTCACCTGGCTTGCAGTTCAGCCTTTGCTAGCGTTCGCGACAATCTCCCGCACTGTCCCTCCTAGAAAGGGCACATGCATTACTTCGCCTCGTCAACTTTAGCATATAGGTCTCGCTGATTTTGAATACAACCTGTGCTTTCATAATCAGTAAAAGAAAAAAAAAACCCTCAAAAATCAAATGACCTGCGCTGAATATACGTTCTCCAATAAAGCTGTGCTTTCACGACAGTGGGAATTTTGTTCTACGTCGCAGTGGTCGAGGGCCCGTCAAGCTGTCTGTAGCTTTTGGCATCGACCCCGTCGTCCTCGCGGTGAAAATAAAACCTCTTGTTCCTCTGAATGTGCCCGCGTCGTATAACACCCATATTCAGCGTGCAGACATGGATTATGGGAACGTCTGAGTCTGCCAAACGTACACACTGAATGGATACATGAAGATTAATGGGGTTCGCATCGACCTAACCGGGCGAACGGGCCTATATTCCGTCTCGACGTTGGTTTGGTCTCCTGAAAAACCGGCATCTGCAGGGTAAACGAATTATGCAAAGGACGAACTAAACATTATGCTTCTTTTGCAGCTCTTTGTTACAGTACTCTGCTTGGACACACGCGATTCCAGCGCGGTTGACCCTAAAGCGATCGCCTTCAAGTACACCCCGACTGCGCATATCCATCTCTTGCGTTTCGAGCAAGCCCGCTATCTCGTCTCAGGCAGCGTCGGAAAGCTCAGTGAAGAAGAGGTCACGTCGTTACAGCAAGCTGCACTTTGCACGGACGGGGAATTGTACACACTACATAGACGTACGGGCTTCTGAGTTCAGGTGCCTTTATTCTGTAAGCGATTTCGCATACGAATTTGCGCTTCTCTATACTTGGGACTTCTCACCGACAGCTTACGCAGACAGTTATTCCTTGCTTCCCTTCGTCGATGCGAGTGCGTTGAAGCGAGGCAATGTCGTGGCCCTCGATTTGGCGCACGTACTTGTACGATGAGAATACTTCGGCATGACGCGAAGATAGGGGACAAGATTATGCAGCACGAGTGCAGACTAACAACAAGTCTTATTTGAAAAGGCACATGGAGTACACACTGGGTGAAGGTGTGCGCCAACAGTCAAATATGTGTCTTTTGAAATGAAAGTTGCTATTAGTCTGCGTTGTTCCCAAGTATTCTGGTAGACATGTACCAACAAGCTCAGTTTTCAACTTTTCTGCGTTTTATACGTTGAGCCTACGCCACCTCAAAAGAGTGAGCGGCGTCGTTTGGGGGACCCTCCAAGCGTGACTATATCGTCTCGGTGACAATCTAATAATTCGGTACAAGCTCCGCCCACAAAACCGCAGTGCATCTACCCGTCTGAGCTTGCCTCCGCGCTCCAAACCACAGTTACCGAGAGGGGCCGATAATGGCAAACCCCGTGACGTCACGGAAACGAGCGCACGTGCGAAATGTAAAGACGCCCTTGTCCTGTGCATTGGAGGCACGTTAAAGCTCCCCCGGTGGTCAACGTTAATCCGGAGTCCCCCACTACGGCGTGCCTCATAATAAAATTATGGTTTTGACACGTAAAAGTCTAGAATTCAATTCAATTCAGCTGTAATGTGCTGCCAAGACAAAAATTCGACCTTTTCTTATTATTCTGCAGAGTTGATTTTGGGTTGCTGCCCAACTAGAAGCAGTGACGTCGCGGTCAAAATGACTATGGCGTACTCGCTTTTGAGCTTTTTGTTTTATTGAAATGCGAGTAAAACAGAGGTTTATTCATCTACAATGGTGACGGCAGCTCTGTTTGACATAACAGTAATAACAGCGAGAACTGCTTATGTCTTCTCTCTTTCACGAAAGCCTCGCACTGCTGATAGGTTTGATTAACATTTTCACATTAACCCTCATGTCAGCAGACGTTATTCAAGTTCGTGGTGTCTCAACACGATGTTTTTTTTTCCTTGTTCTTTGGCCAAGCTAGTTTCATTTTTTTTCTTCAAGAGTGCGTGTTTCAAGAGTTTCTTCAAGAGTGCGTGCACAAGCAAGTTTAGGATTAAATTTAACAAAAGAAAGAAGTCTTCATGAATTCCCGCAAGAGCATACAGCCTCCACGTTCTGGGAATACGAACATTTTCCTTCGCGGATAAAATCGAATTTTCTAACTAAAAACAATCTGACCTTTCAGCACGTCTTTCAGCACGTTGCCAGTATAATACTCAATCTAACATTTTCCTTCTGAACGTTGTCTTTTCTCATTCCTACGTTTCTACTTGAAAATGAAAAAAAAAGCAATATTTTGTTACGATAACTACGGAGACACGTATGAGACAGGGCACATTAAGACCACACGGTATGCTTGAACACCTATGTGGATTGGATGGGCAGGTATGTCACAGTGACAAAATATATGTACATGTACGAAAAGGGAACACATTCACTGACAGTTATTTTTTTCTTTTTCCTTTACTTGAGCTTTCGCAGAAAAGTACCAGATACACAGAGCAAGTTTTCGTAAAACATCATGATTTTCAGGGAACAACTAGTTGAGAAGACAGGATGCTATAACGCACCTTGCTGTTTCTTGGATTTTATTCGACGTACTATTTATGATTCGTGTGTTCTCCGGTGTGACCATTTACTTGCCAGTCAAGCGAAGGAAATATAAGTATAGCCATCACCATCATCGTCGTTGCCCTAAGTTCTATGTCACCCCAGCAGCTCCCCGTCTCTTGTCAGCTGACTCCGTACTTCCATATGCGTGCAAATTTCCTAATTTCGTCTCATCTCTGCCATCCTCCGTTGCTTTTCCATTCCCCCGGTAGCCATTCTGTAAGTATAACAGACCAGCGGTTGCCTGTCGTAATTTGAACGGTCATCGTACTTACATGAACTGCCCAACTGTGTTTCTTCCTCTAAATATTAATTAGAATATCGGCTACCCCCATTTTCTCGCTAGTTTCAATGTCTCATGCCTATTAATCTTCGTTCGATCGCTCTTTGCGTGGTCTTTAAGTACTTCCCAAGCGTCTTTGTTAACCTCCACGTTTCTGTCCAATGTATGAGTGCAGGTAGAATACACTAAAGGAGGACACTACAGGAAAAGAAAGTAAGGATAAAACGCTCTTGTGAAAGTCATTTGAGTTACAGAGGAGAGTGGAGGAGAGGGGACGGCGAAATAAATAACAAACACGCTTTCCATTTTGTTTGCAAAAAAGAAAAAGGAAAAAGGAAAGCAGAAGAAGAAAAAAAAGGAAACCTTTAGTGGAACTCGTGATGGTCGACGCTCTTTCGACCTTTCTGGCCCTTGCGCCAGTAAACACCGCATATCATCAGCGCGATGGTCGCAAGATGAGGGCCGCTTTCGATCTGAGAATATTGTTTCGGATATCTAATTGGACCATAAGAAGGTAGTATGTACATACGATTTGTGGATTCGACGACTCTGCGTAAAACAGCAAGGTGCGCTGATGGCATTGCGAGTTCACGAACAATGAAAATACATATATACACACAGAAAGGAGTGCCCACTGATCCCCCGAGCGGCACCATAAGTGACAGACCACGCATTGCACTTGTGGAGGTCCGTGGCAAAGCTGCCTTGTTCTGCCGGGACATACCTTATTTTGTTATAGCGCAAGCTTGACACGGACAACAGAAGGCACATCTGACACACACAGCGCTGTGTGTGTCAGATGTGCCTTCTGTCTTCCTTGTCAAGCTTGCGCTATAACAAAATAAGATATGCCGTACCAACAAGCCCCTATTGTTATCCTCATCGGGACATACCGTCACGTGGTGTGATTGGCCAACATGTTTGGTCTTTGAACCGGTAAATGGCGGCCGCCATATTGTGTCATAGCAGCAGTGGAGCGCCAGATACAGCAACTGTTGCCGGGATGGTAGGATGCTATTTCGAGCATCTTTGTGCTCTAATTCACTGCCGGATGTCGTCACGCCGGGAACTCCGTGTACGTGTCCGAGGCTCGTGTCCTTTTAGTTCAGCCGGCGAAGTTCGCAGTTTCGATGGGGGCGAAATGCAAGAAAACACTAGTTTACTTCGATTTAGGTGCACGTCAAAGCACTCCATTTGGTCAGAATTAAGCCAAATTCACTCACTACGACCTGCCATTATTCATATCGTGGTTTTGGCGCGTAAGGATCCATAATGTAATTTGTTTTAACTTAGCGATAGCTCGTGTCAGTATTTGTGTGTGTGTGAGAGAGAGAGCAAGATTCAAGGTTTAATAATATGCTAGAATAATGATCTGTGAATTCTGAGCACAACTATGGGAAAGCGAATGTTCATTTGTGCCTCCTCTCTAAGCATTGCATTCGATCACTACATTGTGTACATACTTCTTAGTTTGCAGAGGCCTTAGAGACTACATCGAGAATTCTTTGATTGGAAAGACAGAAAAAAAAGAAGGAAACCAGATTTTGAGCAGACTTTTGAGATCTGAGCGATCTGAACTGGCAACGAAATTTGTTGGAGCCTTAAGGAAAAGGCCGAAATTTGGGAGAGCTTTGGTTATTCGTAGTGAACTTGTTTTAAGCACTGACAGATACGAACTCATGACGGCACGTGTGTAATGTGTTCCTTCTTCACCTGCCCGTATCTGTCATGCGCTAAATCAAGTTCACTTTTCGCGGAAGACGCAATCAGTGGCCTTCGCGCCTCTCTCAGGTCGGGTTGTCCAGTAACGTGTACGAGGACGTACAGCTCGCCGTGTACGCGCGGTCCGGACAAGTGGTGCGCAAAAAACAACAACAACAACAACAAAAAAAGAGAATCGAGTGATCGGTGGGCAACTGCCTCATTCACGCGTGCACGTCAGGTGAGTACAAAGTGACGAAAAACCTTGCAGGAGTCGTGTATTACACCGTGTACAGTGCGCGACCACCGCTCGGTTCTCACATGTGCGGGATGGGACTCGAGAGAATGAGACGCCCAAAGCGTCGACTTACGAAACCTGTAGCGGGCACGCCACAAGACACACGTGCAACGTGGTTGCTACACGACGTTTGACAGAACAGGCCTTGCCAAAAAGAGAAACAAAAAAGCCAAGCAAGGAAAAAAATAGTGAAAAAAAAGACATACTGGTAAGCATGCACAAGATCGGTATACGCATGGTTCCACACTAGCCTGTCGCAAGACTTACATTGGCGTCGCGCCAACGCATGCCTACTGGACAGCGAAACGCTGTGACGACCGCAAAACAGGGTACAGATCAGTGGATAGCACACGGGTATCAAAGTGGGTACGAGGGCGACACCTAGCGACGCGATGATCTTTCTTCCGGACCCAGTTTTCCAGATGTCGAAGTGGACTATCCATATGTCGCCACAGCGCAGCGGGCTTTTAAACGCGCGGGCGTCCTGAACGTTATCTGGAAAGTATACTTGCGCCCACCGTATACAACGTTTAGTTTAAGTTCTTTGGTGCCCAGGAGCTATAGTGCGGGCGTGTATATATCCGCTCGGGGGCGCTGTGGTAGCACCTCCGTTTACCGCGCTGGCCTGATCTGAAGCAGCAACCCCATGAAGCGTATTTCGGGCACACCGTTAGCGCCGCGTCGCCACATCTATTTCAAGGCACGTGTTTGCGATTTTTTTTTCGGCCGCAAAGACGTCCACCTGCCAGATCATCGCGCTCCGCGAAATGGACGTGTTGACGCTGCGCCAAAGATTGTGCATGGTGTGCAGGCTTCATGTGGCTACTACCTGAAAGCGCAGATCCGAGTAGAGCTTTATCGCCCGATGGTTACCGTCGGAGTCCAAAGTCCACTCCGCATATGACCGTAACAGCTTCTGTGCTCCCTACAGTCGGCACTGTAGCGCTCTTGGCGTTACATATCTCAAGAGAATAACAGGCGATCTGCTAAACGTACTGTATAATTAATGTTCCTGTGCCTTCGGGTACGCCGAATGTTTCTGTAGAAGGCCATATATCCACGTGGCCCCTGTAACTGTGGCGGTCGCGCGTGGAGTGACCGTTGCTGTCGTTCGACGCAGAATAGAATGACGTGAATAGAAGTTGCCATTCAACCTGACAGGGAATGCCCGTGTACTTTAGCTTTCTCAAATCTTTGCATGTTTCCGTATACAACTCTTTCCGTTAACAAGGGGGCATTTGCTATAGTGCCGTGAAAAGAAAAGAGAGAGAAGGTGAGCACATCGAGACAGAAGCACGTACAGTCGGCCACAAAATTTACGGGACATGGTTTCTGCGACAAGAGGGAATTTGCTGCCCCGTTAACCGCGACGCTTCCAATTTAATGCAACATCGTGCAGTTCGCAAATACTTCTACAGGTTACTTCTACAGCGCCAAGGAGGAAGGCTTAAAATCGGCAGAACCGTGCGCTGCGTCGGTATGGTCTCAGTACTTTTGCGCTGTCGAAGTAACGAACTCGCCCCGATTTACCGTTCTCCTGGTATACCGTACCCATCGGACTTTGAATTAGAGGCCACGCGCCCAGGCTTTCGGCGGGAGAGGTAAGCTTGCTTTCCCGCAAACCTCGCGTCCCGTAAAACCTTTGCGGCCCACCGTACACAACATGCCGGGCAGACGAAAAAAAAGCGGAGCGCGCTCGCTCATAAGATGCGGCACTTCTGGTCCGGGTCCTCCGCGCCGTCGTGGCTGGCCGCCGGCGCCGACTCGACTTGTCTCGACGCCTTGCGGCTGCGGGGCGTCGACGGGGAAGGGCAGCTGCTGCTTCCGCCGCAGCCTCCCGTCGCCGAGGCGGCGCTCGACTTGCGCCGCATGCTGCTGGGCAAGTTGCCCAGCGAGCCGAGCCGCTGGGAGAGCCGGCTCGGCGACTTGTTCGGCGTCAGCAGGAGCGGCGAGTCCGGGGGGCGCTCCTGCACGGACAGCGAGCGGCCCGCATGGACGGGCGGCGGGGGCGGCGGCGGCGGCTGCTGGCGCTCCATGGCGCACGCCTGCTGGAGCAGCTCGACGAAGAGCGCGGCCACGTTGACGTTGTACTTGGCGCTCGTCTCGAGGTAGCGGCAGTTGTGCATGCTCTCCTGGGCCAGCCGCATGGCCATGTCCTGCGGCACCTGGCGGGTGGAGAGCAGGTCCGACTTGTTGCCCACCAGCACGATGGGGACGCGCTCGCCTGCGCCGCGAAAGGGGAACACGCAGATAAGCGCAGTCAGAGGGAGACATGATGATGATGATGATGAGGATGATGATGATGCCCTTGATGAGTTTGGCGCATGCACACTCACATGGATTGGCCAAGAGTTTGGCCATATGGATTGGCCAGGAGACTTTGCTTATGTGTTCAGGTAATGAATATAAAAATGCGTACTACTAGTACTGTTTCCTCTTTCTTTCTTTCTTTCTTTCTTTCTTTCTTTCTTTCTTTCTTTCTTTCTTTCTTTCTTTCTTTCTTTCTTTCTTTCTTTCTTTCTTTCTTTCTTTCTTTCTTTCTTTCTTTCTTTCTTTAACGTGTGTATAAGAGGCTGGCATCATGAGTGATGTCCGCTATACTCCTTCTCTCTTAGGAAATCGCGCATATCAAAGATAGGCTGGCGGCTCAAAGAAACACACGAACAAACGAGATATATAGAATAATAAAATAAAAAGCAAATAAAAGTCGGAACGCGTTAACGCATGGTTCAAATGAAGTTAAAGTTAACCCATTGTACGGCACAGCGCACAGAATTAGCGCAAGTAATGTCAACTAAGAATACAGTGCAGTCACTTACAGTTCACTTGTATTTCAAGGAAATACAGTGTACGATACAACACAATATATACAAGGCTGCACCACAGGTTGCAACGAGATCAAGGTCTAAGCATGCTTTGCAGAAACATTACACTGCAGCACAGTGATATTTCCGTAAAAACATAATTCATGCAGAACAGGTTATATCTCTTTAATAAATATCCGCCATTCTTGATGCTTGCAAAAACTTTCTTTCAACATGACGCTCATTTCAACCTTGAGTAAATAATAAACATAATACTTTGCATGAACATAGTCAGGTGAAGTATTTTCTCAAAGCTATATTTTTGAACGTTTGGCGGAGGAAAAGGCCGGTTCCTAGGTTTTAAACTCTGAGCGAGTAATTATTAGAAGAATAATTAAAGGAAAGTCTTAATTCAAGCCATACTGCTCCGTAGATGCGGAGTTCAGCATAGCAGAGTGGAAGTTTCCGCTACAATGTATGAGATTTCCCCCCCCCCCCCTCCGGGTCCTGATGGGATCACTAAGACACTATGCAAAGTTTCTGCAAAGATTCTGTGATGAAGTACGGATTGCCTACTCGCGACCTGACACCAACTCCATGATCAAGGCACTCATGCAGGACCTTACAAAGGCTTACAGAGCCCACTCTGATAACATTCACAGACGTCTACGTATGATTGACCCAGACGGTAAATTCTGTTTGTCCCCGAAGCTTACACGGAGCAAAACATCATTGCTACACAGGATTCGGCTCGGCGTTGCTTTCACCCGTCGCTACGCATACCTCATCGGCCAATCGAACAGCCCTGATTGTGTACACTGCCAGATGCCCGAAACACTGCAACACGTACTGTGCGACTGCCCAGCATATATGCTGGAGCGAAGGACGTTAGACAGTTTCCTAGCCAGCGTTGGCAGACAACTACTGTCGGAGGAAGCTATTCTCGGCCCATGGCCTGACACTGCAATTTCAATGCGTGCCACAAAAGTATTATTGAAGTTCCCGCAGGACACCAAGCTCGACGAGCGGCTCTAGCGAGGCATCTGTCTCATGTACATAAGCACTCACCACTTCTCTTATCATCATCATCCATCCCAATACTTTCACTCCCCTTCCCTCTTCCCCAGTACAGAGTAGCAGACTAGAGCGCACTAGCTCAGGTCGACCTCTCTGTCTTTCCTATCAATAAATTCTATTCATTCATTCATGCAAAGTTCCACTTTCTGGTCGTGAATCACTTAGCATATATAGTCGCACCTGAGGATATCAGATAGTACCCATGGATTGGAAGACCTCTAAGGTTGTACATTTTCAGAAGCCTGGCAAGCCTGCGAACTTGCTTTCATCTTTCAGGCCAATAAGTTTGATTAACTCGCCATTAACTTACGTCCGTAACTTCAGGGAGAAAACAGCGCAGATGAAACGGCAGTGATGTCCGGAAACTAGTGCGGCCTTACCAGAGAAAATGACTGTCTTTCGGTTGCACCGAAACGCACTCGACTCTGTTCTTGACGTGGCGACGCATGTGGAACATGAGAGGAACATGAACATGAACATGAGAGGAAGATGAACATGTTGTCATGCTGCCTGCTGTTGTCAGCAGGCAGCATGACAACAGCGCCCTTTCTAGATGTTCGACGTGCTTTCAACACTCTTACTTGTGGCAATGTTTTACGTGACCCTCGCAGCCTCTCAATAAGAGGCCAACTGGTCCGCTGCATTTCTGACTTCCTTTCTCATTGATAAACCTTGATGATGACCAGAAATGGCTAGAGCACGCGATGGGAGCTTAAACCGGGCGTGCCTGCAAGGCAACGTCTTGAGCCTAGCACTACTCAATGCCGCAATGTTGCAGTTGCCGGAATCGATGTTGTCAACAGGGTGCAAATCTCAACCTAGGCCGATAACGTATGCCTCTGGCCAATGGGGTGAAGTTAGACTGATGTTAAGCCATTTTTACAAGGGTTAATTGGCATCACTACACGCTGCTTGTTAGGATCTGGTATATCTGTTTCCTCCAAGGGGCCAGCAGAGGTTGCTTTCACAAAGATAACAGACTGATAACAGTCAACCCGATTGCAGTACGTAGTCATCTCACTGGTTTTTTGAATTATCTTAGATTAAACACTGTCCTTGGGAGCTCACACATATCGTCCCTTGAAGAGCGCGTAAATTGTGCAATAGATATCATGAAATGCACATCAGGCAGTAAATGGGGACGCTTGACAGAATCAGTAATGAAGCTTCACATTTCACTTGCTCATGAAGCCGTCACTCACTCATTGCCAGTTATGCATGGCTAATCTCAAGTAATGAAAAAAAAAGTGTTAACAAAAATATTGGCCCACAGCCCGAGAACCTGTCTTGGTTTGCATCGTACAACGCGAAGTACTCTTCTATTAGTAGAAGCAAGGTAAGATATAGTTCGACTCGATCTTCAAGAAATCTACGATGCAGTACGAGCACATCAGGTCATTTCGCCCCAGTTTCATGATCAAGTACGTTCTGAACTTCAACATCCTATAGTCAACGACTTTCCGAACCTATTGTAACTTTGACCATTCCAGAAGAAATCATCTACCCGTATCCCTTCGAAGCGAAATACGTGACACTTCTCGAAATGAGCCGTCAGCAAGATTTCTTAACATTTGTTTTCACAGATGGTTCAACAACAGACGAAGGTTCGGCGGCACTCTGTTACGTCCCTAAACACCATGAGAGCAAAAGTTGCCGATTGTCTCACCAGACGTCATCTGCGACTGCCGTACTCTTCGGTTTATTGTAAGCAGCTAGATTCATGTAAGAAATTAGTTGCATCGACAGATGGATGATCTACTCTCACTCAAAGACAGCTCTAGAAGTGCTAACTACACCGCACCTTATTTACTAGAGTTTTTATCACTCTATACGAAATCCCAAAAGTGCGACTGATGGCACCTTTGGTTGGCCATAAAATTTGTTTTCGGTGGATTCCGGTGCATGTCTGTAGTGAACCAAAAAAAAAAAAGAAACGTGACGGTGCGGACAGACTGGCGACTGCGACGCACAATTTGTATACCTTGACCTTTATTGAATATTCAATATCAAATGTCATACTTTTTTTATCTAGACTGCGACGAAAACTTTGCGAAGCCACGCGATTGCACGATCACGCGAGGTCATCTATTTTATTCAGGACTGACCCGCTTTTGCGCTTCAGAATATATCAACGCATTGATCGCTCCTTTGATATGTTTATGCGTCGACTACGCCTGGAGGTGACCAACACACCTTACTTTTTTTCATAGAATCAGAAAGAGGTCGTCTGCTGCTTGCGCACACTGTAACACCCCGGATGCGTCCTTGGAACATTTGCTCATCGGGTGTCCCCAAATACGACTGGCAGTGCGAAGCCGCTTGTAGCCGGCTGGATAGGCGCGCCTTTTATCTGTGCACAATGCTATTGACTTACTGTGGTTGCGAGACGAATGCATACATGCTCTCACAGTTCGTCGTGCTTTTCTGACAGACAGTGACCTTATGCAGACGCTTTGAAAGATGAAACATTGTACATGTGCTCAATACCTGACTTCGTGCACGATTATGTGAACTTGCACTGTTTTTTATGTGTTTCGTTCATCGCTGTGTGCAAGGTTCTTTTATTTTTCGTGACGTGACCAGACAGAGATCGTTGCGGTAACGTGCGACGTTACTGGACGTTCGCATATCGCCGATACTGCGCGCTCTGGCTATGCTTCTGCTAAGCGATGCTATATTATACCGGTACATTTATTTTCGCCTTTTCTTCTTTTTTTCTTTTTCATGACTCTTTAGCCAACGGAGTTTATTTCCGATTATAGGAATAGCCTGCCCTACAGCGGCATACTTTCCTAGGATCTCATCCTTGAATAAACAACATTTCCAAAGGGAGAAAATTATAGTCGAATTCTCTTCTTTGAACCTCTCGTCGAAAAAAATTGCGACAGAACCCATCTCATGTCGAAGGTAATGCGTTGGCATTGAATATATATAACAACGGAACGTACTGCCACCGTCGATACGAGTTACGATCGACGTGTGTAATGCAGCGGGACTCTTCTTTCGCGCTAACCTATAAGAACACTCGGCCCCATTCAGCGCCGCCGCCGCGACGCGTGCGTGTGGCGTCCAAAATGAATGGCACGCCTGTGCGTGCGAGCGCTGGGAAACGCGTTACGCCAGCAACCGGGCTCCTCTCTCGCGCTTCGTTCTGGACACGCTGCGCCATCTAGTATCACTGCCCGAAAGTCTGCGCTTGGCCTCCGAGACGAGAGGCGTGGCGCGCTGGTGCCTGCGCACGCTGCTGTGAGCGGTTCCCTCGCTTGCCGCACACTCTGTGGCTCGTACTCGGTGACTCATGTTGGCGAGAGGTTCGTTGAAGAGCGGCATGCACCCAGTGCCCCATTCGTGTCGCAACTCGCTACAGCGCGTTGGCGTGGAATGCGTTCTGTGGAAAGCGGCGCATAAGCAGTCCATTCGGGGCGCAGCCTGCCGATGTGTTGGGTCGCAGTCCCTGAGAAACCCTTGTGACGCGAGTTGGATTGACCTCGGCATCGGATGAATTTAAGGGATCTTGTTCATCATTGCGGAGCGGCACGTTGCCGGTGGCCCACATCTACAGTTGTCCAAGTTGGCGTCAAATACGTTCCCCAAAGAGCGGAACACACATACTGGCACATGCCGAGTGACCCAAGTATGCATCAAAGATGTTCATTGAAGACCGACGCAGACCGAGTTACACACACCCGGTGCTCCAAGTCGGGGTCAAAGTGTTTCTTCGAAGAACGGTGCCAACCCAGTCCCGCATCTTAAAGAGTGTAGGCGTGAAAGATGTTCGTTGAGAAGCGGCACGTATGCATACACATTACCGCATGCTCAGTGACGCAAGTTGGTCCGGTGGTTGGTATATTCTGTTACCTCAACACAGTAGCCTGATGCACTACTCATTCAGCCACGAAACTACCCAGTGAGATAGATAGATAGATAGATAGATAGATAGATAGATAGATAGATAGATAGATAGATAGATAGATAGATAGATAGATAGATAGATAGATAGATAGATAGATAGATAGATAGATAGATAGATAGATATGCGTTAAAACTTCAGCGTCAATGATGTTATGAATTTCAATTCTTATAGATATTTTCTCGCATTCGAGTCCCCCGTCTAGAAGCAAGAAATCCTCGAAACTTGCCTGCGTCTTTGGTGCCCTGAGAACGCAACGTAGCCATTATATCCGAGAAAAAGGAGCCTTCACTGGGAAAAGTTCGCTGCTGGATTTTTAGTTTTGGTACTGTCGCAGTGGTGCCAACGCTAGGGAAATTTCCCTAGATCTAGGGATCCTAGGCCTTGTTTAGGAAAAGTTTTCCACATATAGGCAAAATTCGCGCTACGACGTTGAGAAAATAAAAAGCCGTAGACTTGAGAAAGCACTGCTACGACGCCGCTACGACCGATACGTGGAACTGCTGACGGGACGACGCGTTCTTATTTCAGTGAGCCCGAGTTACCTTCGCATTGTCATGCGAAGTATGACTTGTGGTGCAGTGAACGCTTCTCGTCAAGTAAACGACAAGGTGGGGACGTCGCCTTTTAAATAAAATATTTACATGCAACCGGCAAAACCAGCGTGCGCTGCAATGGCAAACAAAGCAGCACCTGCAAATCTAGTTATAAGCGGACACATGTTCCTAGCACTCAGCAATGACTAGGTGGCCGGGCCACCACTCTGCACTCAAATTTGCCATTCGTAGGCAGAGCAACAGAATCCTATTGTAGAGCCCCAGTGCTCACGTGTTTCCGTTAGTTTTGGCGTAGAAGAAATACACAATCGGACGCGTGTCTGCGTGCTTTGCTGCAAATGACTTATAAGCGCCCAAACGTGTTGCTGATACGTCTTTACATCCTAGCATGTAAAAAAAATGTGTTGAATACAATTCATATTGGTGTCGTGAAGGGACACAATGTTTTGGCATTGCTACGTATTCTGTAATCCGGCGTAGTCCGGGTTGTCAGCTTCCAATATGTTTCCCTGTCAATCTGGGCTTTTGGCTGTTCATGTTTGTTTTGCGTGTAGAGCGAGAATGAACGCGCTACCATTTTGTTTTGTGCATGTGGTCTGAAGCAGGAGGCTGTGCTGTTAGCAGGAACAACTATGGTTAGCCCGGCTTGCACTGCAAGCTAATTTCAGTTTCAGTGCAGCGACTTCGTTATTTAATGTTTATTAAATGAGCTTGGAAGTCAGTTGAAATGATAAATTTTCAATCATCGTCAGCCTACTTTATATCCACCGCAGTACGAAGGCCTGTCCCTGCAATCTCCAATTACCCCTGCCTTGCGCCAATCTATTCCCAACTAGCGCCCTGCGAATTTCTTAATTTCATCAGCCCACCTAGTCTTCTGCCATTTCGATGTGTGCTTCCCTCTTCTTGGTACTTATTCTGTAACCCTAATGGTCCACTGGTTATTTAACCTATGCATTACATGGCCTACCCAGCTCCATTTCTTTCTCTAAATGTAAATTAGAATATTGGGTATCCCCGTTTGCTCTATGATCCACACCGCTCTCTTCCTGCCTCTTAACGTTACACCAACCATTCCTCGTTCCATCGCTGTTTGCGCAGTCTTTGGCTTGTTCTCGAGCTTCTTTGTCAGTCTCCAAGTTTCTGCGCAATATGTTAGCACCGGCAGAATGCACTGATTGTACCCATTTCTGTTCAGTGAGAGGTAAGCTCCCAGTCAGGATCTGAGAATGTCTGCCGCATGCGCTCCAACCCATTTTTATTCTTCTGTAAATTTCCTTCTCATGATCAGGGTCCCCTGTGAGTAATTGAGCTAAGGAAATTTATTCCTTCACAGGCTCTAGAGGCTGACTGGCGATCCTGAACTCTTGTTCCTTTGCCAGGCTATTGATCATTATTTTTGTTTTCTGCATATTAATATTAAACCTCACTCTTTCACTCTCTCTGTTAAGGTCCTCAATCATTTGTTGTAATTCGCCTCCAGTGTTGCTGAACAGGACAATGTCATCTGCAAACAGGAGGTTGCTGAGATATTCGCCCTTGATCCTTACTCCTAAGTCTTGCCAGTTTAATAGCTTGAATACTTCTTCCAAGCATGCAGTGAATACCATTGGAGAGATTGTCTCCTTGTATGACCCCTTTCTTTATATGTATCTTGCTACTTTTCTTGTGGAGAACTAAGGTAGCTGTGGAATCTGTAGATATTTTCTAAGATATTAACGTAAGCATCCTGTACTCCTTGACTACATATTATTTGTATGACTGCTGCTGTCTCCACTGAATCAAATGCCTTTTCGTAATATATGAAAGCCATATAGAGAGGCTGTTTGTATTCTGCTGATTTCTCGATTACCTGTATTGATGACATGGATGTGATCCATTGCAGAGCAACCTTTCCTGAAACCTACCTGTTCTCTTGGTTGACTAAAGCCCAGTGTTGCCCTTATTTTATGGGAGATTATCTTTGGTGAATATTTTATATAATGCTGGAAGTAAGCTAATGGGCCTATAATTTTTCAATTCTTTAGCGTCTCCCTTTCTGTGGATTAGTATAATGTTGCCGTTTTTCCTGTTCTCTGATACCCTTGAAGTGGATAGACAGCTTCTATAAACGGCCTCATGCTTTTCAACCATGATGTCTCCTCCATCTTTGAATATATCGAGTGTTATTCCATCTTCTCCTGCTACTTTTCCTCGTGTCATGTCTTGCAAGGCCCTTCTAACTTCATCGCTAGTTATAGAAGGAGCCTCTGTAACCTGCTCATTACTACTTCGAATGGAGGTATCGTGGCTGCCCTGTATGTTCCACAGGTCAGTAAGAATTTTTCCCCTGCTTTTACTATATCTTCGAAATTGATGATGATATTACGCTGCTTATCTTTCAGTGCATACATCTTGGCTTGTCCTATGCCAAGTTTTCTTCTGACTGATTTCATGCTGGGTCCATTTTTTACTGCTTCCTCAGTCTTTCTTACGTTATAATTTCAAATATTCCTTATTTTGCCCTTGTTGATTAGTTTTGACAATTCCTCGAATTCTATCTGATCGCTTGAGTTATATACTTTAATTTGTCTGTCGTTTCTTTATTAGGTTATTCGTTGCTTGGTAGAGCTTATTTGTTGGTTGCGCTGATGCGTTACTTCCCACTTCAATTGCTGCTTCAGAAGACAGCCTAGTTACGGTTTCATTCATTACATCTATGCCATCTTCATCTCGCTATAAAAGGCTGAATTTGGTTTGCAAGTACCAGCCCGAATTGATCGGCTTTTACCCTTACAGCGTTTGGTTGGCCTGCTTTTTCTTGACTAATTTTACTCTTTCTCTGTTGAAATTGAGGTGAATCCTAGACATAATGAGCCTATGATCACCGCACTTTACCCTACCTAACACTTCTGCATCCTGCACTATGCTGGGATCGGCAGAAAGTATGAAATCAGTTTCATTTCTTGTGTCAACATTATGGCTTTCCATGTCTACTTCTTGTTGCTACGCTTCTTGAAGAAGGTGTTCATTATTCGCAGCTTATTCCTTTCCGCGAATCCTACCAACATCTCTCCTCTAGCGTTTCTAGAACCGACGTAGTTGCCAGTTGCTTGTTCACACGCCTGCTTTTACCCCACTTTTGCATTGAGGTCACCCATTACTACAGTATGCGGAATTTTCACTTTTCTCATCGCTAATTCAACATTTTATAAAACTGATCTGCTTCGTCATCTTCATGACTGGAGGTTGGAGCATAGGCTAGTACTACCTTTAATCTAACCTTCTTATTAAGTTTTATTGCGACTACTGATACCTTCTCATTAATGCTGGAGAGTTCGTCAATGTTGACCTCTATGTCCTTATGGATTACGAATCCTACTCCCTACTGCTTCTTATCTGGAAGTCCTCTATGACAGAGAACGTGGCCATTAGTCAGCACTGTATAAGCCTCACCAGTTCTTCTAAACTCACTAAGGCCAGTTATATCCCGAATAATGCCCGATATTTTCTTAAGGAGGCCTGTTAAGCGAACTTCACTCGAGAGAGTTTGGGTGTTAAACGTTGCCAGTCTCAGTCTCCATTGGCGGCCTGTCCGGGTCCAGAGATTCTTAGCACCCCTTGCTGCGTTACATCTCTGACCACCGCCTTGGTCAGGTGTTTCGAAGTTTCTGGGGACCGAGGGCAGCTGGTTGATCGAATTAGTCATTTGGGAGGGAGTCGCCGAATACTGCACCAGGGAGGTCAATTCCTGTTCTAGCGTGGGAGCGTCTTTTGTTGAACCTCAGTGAGTCTTCCTAATTGGATTAGTATAGGCCCACTCGCTCTCGGCATTTTTGCCGGTGTCAGGCGTCACCCCAAGCCTGGAGACGTACTGGAGGAGGTGAATTCGAGCTTACCACCTTCAGGTTTAAAAACACTTGCATAAAAAGTATATCTTTAGAAAAACGATATTGACAAACTGAATAAGTGTATGTTACGAAAATCGAGGGAAATCTAGCGAATTTCATTATCCAATTTAGGCGAAAACTAGCTTTGGAAGTTGGCAGCACTGGACTGTCGTCTGATAAGGGTAAATGCGTTCATCATAGCGTCGATATATCACAAGCTTTTCCGTACGTGAAGTTTCGCAAACAGCAACCTATTGTAGCGACACCCGGTAACATCATTCAGGGTATTACATATTCATTTATTCAAATTCACTGGAAGCGCTGCTATACTTCCGGCTTCCTCGCGTCTTATAGGCGATCTTCTCGGCTCTAGGCAATTCATTTAAACTGAATTAGTTGTGTTTTCTTTCGCAGTGGTAAAGTGAATGAATAATTTTTGTACTTTTGTACTTCAGTTCTTGCCGGGACGCGTTGCACCTTGTTGTATACAGTCTAACAGTTTTGTGCGCCCTTCGTGGTTTCTCTTGTTTTCTCAAACAATAATCGCAACCTATCGTTAGTTTTCTTTCTCAGAACACTTGGCGCTCGCTAGTTCCCTGTCACATGTGATATGCATAGCGCGCATGCTGTTCTCGTCTTGAAGGAGCCGGGCGCCTCTCGCCATATTCTATAGTCGGGCGCAGTTGAACTGCCTTTGCAGAACATGGCAGCTCAAGCTGAACGACTCCTAGAGGGCATCGTGAACACATCGTGAACGTTTGCTACGGGACACAGTCGAACACCTTAATAACGAAGTGATCAGGGCCTCCGACGTTATTCGTTATACCAGGTAACTTCGTTATAGGGGTCGCGCACAGCGCAGCTCAAAATAGAACCGGGACAGAATTATTCCTTCGTTATACAAGTCATTTCGTTGTAGAGCCACTAGTCGTAGAAGCGCTAAACTGTATGTGCTTTATCTGCTAGCTACAGGCTATACGCACTCTGGCGCGGCTGTCATCATTGGAAAGCTCGATCGCACGGTGCCTGTAGTGAATAGTTGAATGGTACACACACGCGTATTACTTCCTCGAATACAAGCTGATGTGGGTGTCGATTCCTTTGGTAAGTTTACAATCCGTTGTTATCGTCTTCGCCACTGCTTTCTTATGAGCACTGTCGCTCTCAATCTGAATTACCACACAGGAACCCGTTACCGAGGGGAATCCCGGACCGCACATTGCAGCTCCAACACACTAAAAATTAGGGAATTAAACGTTGTTGCAATGACTGGTAGCACCCCGCTTACAAGACGAATGACATCTGTCATTCTTTCAGGTGGAAAAAAAAATAAATGTGGCGGGTGTATACCAGCTCATACTGAACGTGATAGTAGACGTGCTACTCGGTTCGTAGATGCCGAAGGAGATCTCCATTCATTATCACCAGGGTCAAGCGATAAAATTAAACGCAAAACTCGCGTATATAAATCTCAGAAGCACGATGGCGGCGCGATCCGTTCACGGACTCCGACGTGACGTGACCTGCAACCCGAAAGAACGCGCGGACCGGAATAAGTCGAGCGAACGGGGTGCGCCTATATGTGGAATCGGCTACGCTTCGGAGCACGTCGCGGGCGCAATATCTCTGCCGGGTGCGTAGACGGGGTTGCCGTCTCGCAACACCAAGTGGGACGGTACGTACGGGACGACCTGGATTTCGTCCGTCGTGTACACAGCCGGGACCGTCCCGTAGACAGGTCACGTATAGTGTCGTGGGGATGGATGTATAGAGGGGGGTGCTAGGTATTCCTTTTTTCTTTTTCTTCCTTTTTTTGCGCAGGATTCCCGGTATTGTTTGCGTCCGAAGCTCGGGCCGTGTGTCGTGCTGCAGACTGCCAAGTACGGCGGCTGTTTCAAGTCACGGCGAATAACTCCATCGTCCATCGCGATGAATTTCTTTTTGGAGCGCTCGAACTAACCCTCTTATAGCGTGTTCTTTTTTTTGCTCAAAGAAAAACATTCGAATTAAAGTTATAAATACTTGTATGCGAGATAAGAACACGAATTATTTGCACACCCTCGCCAGCCCTCGCCATACGTGGGCTGATCCCGAAGATATTGTAATGCCGGGCCGACCCGCAGTGGAGGCGAAGCAGGCGTTAAGCCCTCCCCATTCGTGGGCTGATCCCGAATATAGTGTAATTCCGGGCCGACCCGCGGGGGAGGCGAAGCAGGCGTTAAGTCCTTGCCATACGTGGGCTGATCCCGATGATAGCGTAATACCGGGCTGACCCGCGGCGGAAGTGCAGTGGCTCACATACACAGCTTCGTTTGTCATATTTTTTATAGAGCGGAAGGGCACTGAGTTAACCTTTTTTTTTGTGAATGACCACACATCAAGTCAAAATGAGCATTTTTCTCGCTTAGGCATCTCGTTTGGATTTATGAGCTCCGATTCGGCACGTCGCGCCTTCGCGACAACAGGTTGAAGAAGATGTTACTCCGCTGTCATCCTGCACAGTTCATGCTGGCAATGCGTGTACGACATCTCGCAACATTACCTCGCGTTTACTCTAGCCTTTGGAGGGACGTACAGTAAACAGAAACGCCAAATTACAGTTAACACTGATTAAGATCTTGTTGCGATAGCAATTATACTGATCAGGCTCCAGGGGCATGTCTGCCGTCGCCGTCGCCGTGATGTCCTGTATAAAGTCCGAGGACGATAACATCTCAAATATATCAATATATATATAATAATATGATATATGATATACATACAATGATATGTAATGATACAATGATACAATGTTATATAAATATATCAATAAATATCGTCCTCGAGCGCGGTAAGCTGTATGTGGAAGTGAAAGCATGCGAGGGTGAGCCTACAATGGCTGCTCACCCTACAGGGCACTCGCGCGGCCGCGCGGGCCCTAACTTGATATCGATATGCGATGGGTACAGAGCCCTGGTGCACCGGGGGCTCGAAGCTTCGTGTGCTCTGTGTTCTCGCCGCTTATAGTTCGCGTTGAAGCGACAGGCATCATGAACGTCTGCTCGCTGGCTGCTGCTGTCGCTCTTCCTCATGCCAGCGTTTTGAGAGCGAGCGTCCGCGCTCGTCGAGCGAGATGCGTTTATGTTTGCCTGTGCGTCCGTGACACCGCGCTTGTTCATTTAATTAGTAAGCGAATCTTTGCGAGTTCATGCGGCAGGTAAAAGTACTATCCTTACTTCGTATAACTGTCTACCAATTTGCTTTCCCCAACCGATGCTTCGCCTTTCGGGTGAAACTGCGACTTTTTTTGCAATACCTCTTTTTCGTTAATTTCGTGGTAATAGGTTTATTGTTAGAAAAGAAAGGGAAATTCAGATTCCAATGTTTTGTTTTTTTCAATTTCGCGACGAAATCCCAGCACCAGTGTACGTCGGGGTGATGTCGTGAATTTCAAATTTTATTTCAAATTTGTGCTGCCGGTGCCGAGCACAATGAATGTTCACAAGAGAGAGAGAGAGAGAGAGACTCTATATATAGAAACAGAGAATTTTGCCGGCGCGTATACAACTGCTGGTATGCTACTCTATATGTCAATGTTCACAAAACTTGCAAAGTTCAGCCTTTGGCTCTTTTAGTAGATGATGCTGCCCATTTTACTCGACAAAAGGAAGTTAACTAGATCCGAGCAGGTGCCTTTCAAAATTCATGATGTCATAGCATGCTGGTGCGGTAACTTCAAGATGGTGTCGCCACCCGTCCTCCGTTTTATAGCGAAGCTGTTAAGAGGAAGCTTTAGCTCAGGTGCTCCTATCTAAATACACGTAAAAGGAGAAGTCATTTTTCTCGGCAACCACTGCACCAAGTTTGGCGAGGTTTGCAGCATTTAAAAGAAAAACTTTAAGTCTAGTGACTGTTGGTTTCGAACTTTTGGTATAGGTCGTCAATTTTTTTTATTAAAAATTGGCAAAATTCGAAAATTTTCAGAAAACGGAACTATCAAGTTTACAACTCTGTAACTCAGCAATGAAGAACGATTTCACAATTCTGTGAATTGCATATAACAGTACATATAAAGCGGACAAAATTGATATGTTACACATGAATCTGAAAAAGAAAGTACTAATACGGAAATGCAGCTTTTGCAGAACCCTTGTACACAACATAACAAATTCACCCAAGGTATAAATTTACATATTGCATTTGTTCGATTTCAGTGATCTAATGGGTGCCGTTCACAGAACCACGATATCTGCTCTAGATGCAGAGCTATTAATTTGTTAACTTCGTGCTTCTATGTTTTTCAAACTTGCAAATTCTTGAATACCTTTCTAACGAAATTCAGTGCCTAAATCGAAATTCCGCTTCCAATATAGTCACTAGGACATAGCTTTCTCTCCTAAATGCACCAAATGTCATTACAATTGGTCTGTGGTTATATCAGAAAAACGTTTTTGCGTTTTGCATGTATTTGAATAGGCCGCGTTGGAGTTGGGCCCGAGCTAAAGCTTCGCCTTAAGGCATTGTCGTTGTATATCTTTACCATCTGTAGCTGCTTTGTGCTGCCTATTGGGCGAATCCACAGCAACAATGTGGGTAGTTGAATCTTTTTAAATGTGTGTATTGGGCTATTGCGTGTGCAGTTCTAATAAAATCAATCAATCAATCAATCAATCAATCAATCAATCAATCAATCAATCAATCAATCAATCAATCAATCAATCAATCAATCAATCAATCAATCAATCAATCAATCAATCAATCAATCAATCAATCAATCAATCAGTCAGTCAGTCAGTCAATCAATGCCAGGTGCTAGATATTCCTACGAGAGACGACTGCGGTGACGCACGCACTTGCGCCTTGGACACCAACACCTCTTTGTTTTCTCTCTCTCTCTCTCTTTCACAAGTACCCATGCGAACGCGTTTCGTAAGAGTCCGCCGTATAGCTGTCAGGCGACCGCGACTGCACAATTCTCCAGCGGCGCCCGCCATGCCGTCCCGATTGGACGGCGAGGTCGTTGGGGGAACTCGTTACGAAAGCAGTCGACGCGGGGCCGCGGATGTAGAACAGAACAGGGTCCACCACAGACGTGGTTGGTTAAGAGTTGACGTCTCTTTATTCGCGCGAAACCCTACACCGCACGAAACCACTCATCGGAAGGCTATATACTACACGCTGCCTTTCGACCTTTGCCAGCTCCACAGACCCGACTGAATGGCCCCGAATTTGCTCTTACGAAAGAAGAAGGACACAAAAACGTGTATATATCGCTCGACGTTTATTAGCTCTGTACGGGATGTGCCGCCGGCGATGTAGGGCAAGGTCGAACCAGTTTTTTGGAGAGCTGTGTCGGGGCGGTTACGTAAGCGGCGCGCAGACAGCAGTCATAGTATTCCACAGCTCCGGCCTCCACTTTGTTCGGCCTAAGTATTTTAGCTATAGGCGCGTGCCTCTGAAACTCGCGTTTACCGTGGAATGCTAGAGCCCTGTCCGATATTTTGCCAGCTTCGAACAAACAAGCGCGACGGGCGAGTGAGTCAGGCAATCCCGGGGTTTACCTGTCGCGTTCCCGGAATAAATTTCTGGGCACTCGAGAACGTCAAGAGGTATTATTGCCAGAGTTTTATAAGCTCGCCTTACGCGTCAACGCCCAAAATTTGCTTGCCGCCTTATAGTTATCTGCTATAAGCTCATCTATAGTCGCTCCTCCTTAGCCGCGGCCAGCAGCATAGAACTTTACGATGGTGAATTTTACCTGTGGTGCAGCTTGAGCGCAACCCTGAAGCTTACTGTGATGGTGATGTCATGATGTGATGATAATGATGATTATTGTGATGGTGGCGGCTACGCTGCTGATGATGATGACACCTTCACCTTCTCCGAAACGGGATGCTTTCACATGCAATATAATATCATCGCGTGGACTCTGGTACATAATTGCGGCGATCCCGGTGCAAATCGTCCTTTGATGCCGGTATTTTCGTGAAATAATAATCTGTACAAGGCAAACCTCTTTGACTTTGGACAGACTCGGTTTTGTTAGCAAGGTTTACATCTGGAAGCGTTTTTCTGTGCACCAACTCCGCATGTGCGCCCATGTGCGCAAAGGGATTTGGACGCACGCACGCACACACAGACCACAGCAACATCAACAACAGAACAGGCTTTGTTGCCTGCTTACGCGTCAAAGGAGGTGCACGCTTTACAGGAGAGAAGCAGGAGGCAGAGGATTTGGAGGCGGACGGCTGCGCTGAGGCCATGACGCCTGCAAACACACACACACACACACACACACACACACACACACACACACACACACACACACACACACACACGCACACACACACACACACACGCACACACGCACACACACGCACACACGCACACACGCACACACACGCACACACGCGCACACACGCACACGCACACGCACGCACACACACACACACACACACACACACACACACACACACACACACACACACACACACACACACACGTTGTGCCAGCGAAATTCCTAATCTCATACCATCTATTTCTGCCATGCTCGACTTGGCTTCCCAACACCGTGGCACCCAGCCTATGCTCCTTAGGTAGGCCAGCGCTGTCCTCTGTTGTAAGCATTACATGGCCTATCTAACTCCACTTCTCCGTCTCCATCTTTTAAACGCTACCTCGTAATCTTAACTAGAGCATCAGCTAGACCAGTTACATTCACATACATGCTTACCTCTTTCGGTCTCTTAACGTGACGCCTATTTTTTTGCTCCAAGCGCGGTACTATGCGAAAATTTTCGCATGCCACCGTCTTAGCAAAGAAGGTGGGGTTCGAACCCGCTACACCTCGTGCTCAGCACCAGAATCCCAAAGGTCGCGGTGTAGTCTTTCTTCAGAGCCGCTGGTGATGGAACTAAAATTAAGAAAACAAAGGTAAAAGACGCTGCGCATGTCAAACGAAAGCCGTGATTACATGACTGCGCGTGCCGCAAACCAGGAAGTGCCGTCGCCCACCGCTGATGCGCTCAAGCGAGGGCGGTATATATACATAGCACTCCGCTCCTCGTCTAGAACCACTCGTTGCGCCAGCAGCACACAGTCGTTGGCTCCCCGGTAAGGGATGGTAGGGCGGTTGCTTCAGAAATAGAAATCCACCCCCCCCCCCCCTTCGCCGCGGGGCGCCCCGAGGGTGCCCCGAGGGTGCCGGTTGCCGCACCATCGATAACCTCTCACTTCTCCTCTTCCTCGCGCCTTCCAACATCTTCTCGTCTCCCCAGTTCGAGATTGCACAACGGCGTCGACCGAGCTAGTGGTGGTGCAGATGGGATCTACGATTGCGAAAGAGAAGCGCATGGGGGATGGAGAAGAAGACGCTGGGGAAAAGGGTAGAATCGGGAACGGGCGCGGGAAAAGTTCTGAAGAACAACCACATGTGTGCGAAAGAGATATGGAGAAAGGAAAGAGAGATAGGGAGGTAGAGTGGGCAACGAGGAATTAGGGGTTTTACGACGGGCAAGGAGGCCATGTCGTGCATCCCCTCTGCTCCCTTCACAGCGGGTGGAGGCGTAAAGGCTAGGAGGAGAGAGGGCGGATTTGCGGAGGGAAAGAGGGATGGCGTCCGTTCTCGGCGCCACCTGTTGGCTCCTTGCGATGAACCCGAGGGATGCACTGCGGTTGCGCACCATTAGAAACACTCAGCCGGCGGACCGGCGCCGGGGCTCTGGTGAGCTGGCGGCGGCATTCTGCTGTAACCCGCTGACATCCGCTCCCCAAAATAGGATGGCGTGATATTAACGGAGAGTTCGGAAGAGTGGCAGAGAGGAGAAAAGAGGAAGTTCTCACTTTGGGAGCGATGAGTGGAACGACTAGAGAGGAAGAGGGAAGAACAGACTCTTTTTCTTTCGAAATGGATGGAGCTCACGGCGACCTAGAGAAAGAATACACCGCTGAAGGGGTAGCAAAAAGGCTAAAAATAGAAGAAGCCATTTAAGCGTGTTTTGACTGCTTCTCTGCTCAAGAACTGAGAGGTTCGTGTGGCCGATGTGAGTGCTTCGCGAGTGGCTTGCTGAGAGGGAAGCAGGGCGCGAAATAACCGGAAAGACTTAAGGGAAAATGGGGTGAGAGGAGCAGGAGGCTGAAAACTGGCCAGGAAGGAAGGCGGGTCCGGTGAGGTGAAAGGAACTGTGTGCACGGGTGAGGAGGGAGCCCTAGAGATAAGGGACAGGGACAATACCCCAGGTTTAGGTAATAAAAGGAGACTAAAAACGGGAACGTGGGCTCACTTGGGGACGATCTGACAGACGAGAAGGGGGCAGCATTGCAGATCATCAAAGGCCATGGCATATGGGTGCAGTATCAATCAATCAATCAATCAATCAATCAATCAATCAATCAATCAATCAATCAATCAATCAATCAATCAATCAATCAATCAATCAATCAATCAATCTCTTAAGGCGCCCAGAAACAAATAATAATAATAATAATAATAATAATAATAATAATAATAATAATAATAATAATAATAATAATAATAATAATAATGATAATAATGATAATAATAATAATAATAATAATAATAATAATAATAATAATAATAATAATAATAATAATAATAATAATAATAATAGCCGAGAGACATACCAAAGTCACAATCTCTCCTTGCAGGACGAAGGTATTTAGAGACTTCCAAATCGGGAGCGTCAAGGCAAAAGAAGGCATACGGAGAGACAGCGTGAAATGGAACGGCATTACAAATGTGGAGCAAGGGCGAGACACAGGGAGAGGAGGAAAGAGAAGAAGCGAGGAGAGGCCGCGTGAGCTCGCGCGCGGCGGGCGCAAGAGACAAACGCGAAGACAGAGACGAAACGACCGAGGAAGCTCGGAGGAGACGAAAGAGAGGAGAAAGACAGGAAGAAAAGAGAAACGAAAGTGAGGTGCCACGGTAAAGGGGCACGGCGGCGGCGGTGGAACTGGGGCCCCCCTCGAGCAGAGTCGGACTTCGATCGGCGGGGCGCGCGCGCAGGGAACGTCGAAGGGTGGCGGGTCCTTCGCGCCTTCGACGGCCGCGGCAGAGGAGGCGCCCGATTGTCAGCGGCACGGTCGGGCGTGAGTGTGCTGGAGGGAACCGACCTTCTCGGCCCCTTTCCCCTTCAGGGACACCACCTCTCCGTTCTTTCTCCGACCTCCCCCGTACCCGCGCTCGGCGACCGCGCCGCCACCTGAAGCGCAACGAGCCGATCGCCGAGCGCCACGTAACGTCTCGCACGTCCAGGCGGCGCTTGACGCTCGGCACGCGTAACTGGTGTCGCCGGTGTCCGTGACGGGCGGCGAAGACGACAACGATGACAGCGACGACGGCGACAACGGGAAAGATTTATTAATTCATGGGGCTTAACGACCCTCAGCGTTTAAAACTATGGCTGTGAGAAGACACCATGGCGAAGAGTTACTCTTTATATATATGTACAAATTGAAAGAAGGGTAGGCGCATGTAGAAAAAGCAAGCACAAACATTTAATTTTGATGTTTCAGCCGGGGTCCGGCCTTCATCAAAGTGTGCGCTTGCAAGCATCCAGAGCACAATGTATTCATTTTCTCTGTGAGGGGGAAGCATATTAAAAGATAAGAAACGTGAATTTTAGCTATACTTCCGACTTGTAGGTAAATTACGTGCAAAAAATTACGTGTAATCAGTTACGTTATTAACGAGACAAGCTGTAACCAAGCTGTAACAGGAGACGCAGCTTTGAGCCCTCGAATTTGGTGATAGCTAGAGCAGAACGCCTGCTGTCCGGCCACGCATCAGCGTCGAGAACGCGCATGTTCAGTGTGACACGTTTTCTCATGCATTAAACCTCTCCGCCAGATCTTTGCCGACGAACTTTCATGAGCCGGCGCTGCCATTACGCGATAGTGATGGCCACCTGGGAGGTCGATACCAGGCAATCGCCTTAGGTATGGTGTGGTACACCTTTATGAGGTCCTGCAGATCACGAGCCATCACGAAGCGAGCCGCTCCCACGTGGGAACCGGAAGGTCAAGCGTCTCGGCCGCATCGTGGGCCTGCTGGACAGCCCAGAGTTGGTCAGCCAGAAGAGAGGCTGCGGAGAACCACCTCCCATCTGGCCCAGCTGTTATCGATGATGGAGCATGACCAGGAACACCGCCAGAGCATGTGTTCTAACGTGGCTATTTCTCCACAATCGCGGCAAGAATCATCGGTGCAAGTATCTGGATAGATTGTACGTAAGAGCGACGAGGGGAGGGGGGGGGGATTTGGATACGTATTAGTGTGTAGTAGACGTTAGTGGATAAGTTAGTGCTTGAGCTCTATTGAGCCGCGGACGAGGGGGAGCGAGGTAGGTTCTACGGCTGAGATAGTAGTGTGTAGTGATCTCGTTGTAGGAAATCACCTGCTGATGATGTTTTTCTCCGCTTTTCATCGGCCCTATACCGAGAGCGCCTTCTCTCAGTGCCAGCAACGACGAAGCCCTGCGCTTCACCGAGGACCCTGACGCGAGCCTCGCAGCATCCAGTAACCGCAGTCTTTTGCGGGACGTGTTCGTACAACACCAGCCATTCCACCCGCGGTGGTTGCTTAGTGGCTTTGGTGCTAAGCTCGAGGGATCGAATCCCGGCCACGGCGGCTGCATTTCGATAGGGGCGAAATGCAAAGCGACCCTGTGCTTAGATTTAGGTGCACGTTAAAGAATAGCCCAGGTGGTCAAAATTAATCCGCGTCCCCCACTACGGCATGCCTCGTAATCAGATCGTAGTTTTGGCTCGTAAAATCCCTCAATTTAATTAATTAGCCACCCGTACCCCAAGGCGCGCATCGAGCTGGTGTCTTCACAAGTAAGCGAGGGAATGTTGCCGACGAACAGTTAAAAAAAAAGCAATTGTTAGCGAAGATAACTACGTTAAGGGCTGCAGAGGACGTACTGATAGAGCCAGGCTAGCGTGTTATATTGTATTTGTGAGACGTTAATGGAGGCTGGTAGGAAAGTAACGTAAATGCAGTCAATTACGTTGTGGTAATTGCACAGTTACTTTCGTGGGGCAGTAATTGGAGAATGTCAGTAACGGTGAACGTCTGCGCGACGGTGCTGATGCTTGCTGGTCAGCTGTAATACCGTGCATTGACCATTGCATTCGGATAATAATCTAAAAAATACACTGCTGCATTTGGCCAAGAAATTGCTATTACTAGAGGATAAATTGGAGGCTACATGGGTCACGCCCGATATCGGTGCAATGGAACGTCAGTATGACGCCGTGGATTTCAAGCTACTTTCGCGTAATACGAGAGGGGACCGAAACCACAACGTTCGCATTGCGCCTATGATTGTGTGTTTCTTCACCCCCCAACGATAAGTTCATTCATTCATAAGTTGTTTCATTTCTCTTTTCTTCATGATTTTTGCATTTCAGTTTCAACCACAGCTAATTGCGCCCTGTGCTTTCCTTGGCCTCATTGCTTATTTGCTTCATTATGGTCCCGATTAGACTACTTTCGAGCATTTGGGCCAATTCTTTCTTTCTTTTGTTGATATACAAGTTTCTCTGCGCTGGCTATCTTTAACGTTTCGTTTAGGATACGGGATACAATGATATAAACTTTTCTGTGTATAAACGATTATCCATTCCAGAGCGGACGCTGCTATCGGACGCCAAAATTAGCCGGTGCCGAAATGTCAACATGGCGCTGGCACACGACATTCGTTTCGGCCTCTTAACTGGCTGGCGCCATGTTTTCTCTCCTTTCACGTTCCTATATCCCACTTCTCCCACTTCAGGGTAGAAAACCTGACGTGCGTCTGGTTAACCTCCCTGCTCTTCCTCCTTGATGTTTCTCTCTCTCTCTCTCCTAGCTTGCGCAGCCTCTTTCCATGTTGAGAATGAGATGTACCGACAGCGTAGTTAACTATAATACAGCGTGAATTGATGTCTACGTCGCGGCTACCAATGATTACCCGAACGTCTCTGCCTTCCTGTGATCGCTTTTTTTTCGTGTTTCAAATTTCTAAACTTTAGACAAATACTTGTACAACGGCATATCGCGCTTGTGTTTGTTACTGTGCTGTTTACATTGGTGTGTGTCCGAACTACTCTGTACATATATTGTACTACTCTGAACTTTGTAAAGGAGAGCGCGAGGTCCTGTCAGGCTGTACGCGCCTTTAGCGTCGACCGCTTCACAGGCGCTGTCCAAGAAACAAATGAGAGAAAAAAAATTGTGTTGCCTTTGGTGCGCTATTTAGGCGTAGTGCATCCCAGTAACCGCGCACGCGCATTTGCACCCTTTCACCTAAACGGCTTCAGAAGAACTCCGTTATTGTTGGCACGCAGTTTACGTATTCATTATAGTACTTTTTGTTGGTGTACCAACAGTATTTTCGTAGCGAGTTGGTGATATTGCGAACCTGAGCGGTTTCCAAGTGAATACGAGTCAATGAGCCTGCATGAGATTATGAGCGAGCCCATCTGAGTATTATTTGCTGAGTCAAAGTTCGACGCGTGGTCCAACTTCGTGCACGTTCGGTCAGTTTCGAAGCCCGTGCTAACTTTTTTTCAGCTTGGAATCTAGACGTAAAATATCCCGCCTTTGCCCCCCCCCCTTTTTTTTATAAATTACATAATTCACAGCTCGGTAATTCCGTCATAGCTACTGGCCACCGATCATGATGTCGTGTAAGCCACAGCAAGGCTGTGTTTACCCTGGCCACGCTCTCATCTCCTCCCATCTCCGGTCCTTGTTCGTACAAACTGGGAAGGACTGGAATGTCGTCGCTCATGACATCGAGGTGCACTGCCAAGCCGCCATCTTCGATAGGTGCATTGAAGAATGTTTCCTGTCATAAATATCCCACTCCTCATGTAATACCCCTTAAATGGGACATTCGACCCAAGAAGTGCATTGAAGAATGTTTCCTGTCATAAATGTCCCACTCCTCATGTAATACCCCTTAAGTGGGACACTTGACCCAAGAAGTGCATTGAAGAATGTTTCCTGTCATAAATGCCCACTCCTCATGTAATGCCCCTTAAGTGGGACATTTGACCCAAGAAGTGCATTGAAGAATGTTTCCTGTCATAAATATCCCACTACTCATGTAATACCCCTTAAGTGGGACACTTGACCCAAGAAGTGCATTGAAGAATGTTTCCTGTCATAAACGTCCCACTCCTCTTGTAATACCCCTTAAGTGGGACATTTGACCCAAGAAGTGCATTGAAGAATGTTTCCTGTCATAAATGTCCCACTCCTCATGTAATACCACTTAAGTGGGACATTTGACCCAAGAAGTGCATTGAAGAATGTTTCCTGTCATAAATGTCCCACTCCTCATGTAATACCCCTTAAGTGGGACACTTGACCCAAGAAGTGCATTAAAGAATGTTTCCTGTCATAAATGCCCACTCCTCATGTAATACCCCTTAAGTGGGACATTTGACCCAAGAAGTGCATTGAAGAATGTTTCCTGTCATAAATATCCCACTCCTCATGTAATACCCCTTAAGTGGGACATTTGACCCAAGAAGTGCATTGAAGAATGTTTCCTGTCATAAATGTCCCACTCCTCATGTAATACACCTTAAGTGGGACATTTGACCCAAGAAGTGAATTGAAGAATGTTTCCTGTCATAAATATCCCACTCCTCATGTAATACCCTTTAAGTGGGACATTTGACCCAAGAAGTGCATTGAAGAATGTTTCCTGTCATAAATGTCCCACTCCTCATGTAATACACCTTAAGTGGGACACTTGACCCAAGAAGTGCATTGAAGAATGTTTCCTGTCATAAACGTCCCACTGCTCATGTAATACCCCTTAAGTGGGACATTTGACCCAAGAAGTGCATTGAAGAATGTTTCCTGTCATAAATATCCCACTCCTCATGTAATACCCCTTAAGTGGGACATTTGACCCAAGAAGTGCATTGAAGAATGTTTCCTGTCATAAATATCCCACTCCTCATGTAATACCCCTTAAGTGGGACATTTGACCCAAGAAGTGCATTGAAGAATGTTTCCTGTCATAAATGTCCCACTCCTCATGTAATACACCTTAAGTGGGACACTTGACCCAAGAAGTCCATTGAAGAATGTTTCCTGTCATAAATGTCCCACTCCTCATGTAATACCCCTTAAGTGGGACATTTGACCCAAGAAGTGCATTGAAGAATGTTTCCTGTCATAAATGTCCCACTCCTCATGTAATACACCTTAAGTGGGACACTTGACCCAAGAAGTGCATTGAAGAATGTTTCCTGTCATAAATGTCCCACTCCTCATGTAATACCCCTTAAGTGGGACATTTGACCCAAGAAGTGCATTGAAGAATGTTTCCTGTCATAAATGCCCACTCCTCATGTAATACCCCTTAAGTGGGACATTTGACCCAAGAAGTGCATTGAAGAATGTTTCCTGTCATAAATGCCCACTCCTCTTGTAATACCCCTTAAGTGCAACACTTGAGGTACAAAATAAATAAATAAATAAATAAATAAATAAATAAATAAATAAATAAATAAATAAATAAATAAATAAATAAATAAATAAAATTAACCGAAGTTTGTTACAGACGTGCTTACGCAGTACGTATAGACTTACACCCTCTCTCCGGGACACGACACAATTGTTAAAGGGTCCCGTGAGTTCTAGTGAGTTCTGTTAAAAGGTCACATTCACGAATGAATTCGAATCGGAGCGACACAGGCTGGGTCTCATTACAACGAGTCCGAATCCGAGTGATCCCGGCTGGGTGACCTTTATGACTCTGAGTGCATGAGTTCCGTAAGCCGAATATCTCCTTCGTTAGTCCGACAGCCTGCCGCGATAGCTTAGTGGCGATGGCGGCGGCAGCTCTGCTAAGCTCGAGGTAGCGGCAGGTTGGATGTCGGCCGCAGTCTCGTGGCATTTCGATGGGGACGAGAGTGCAAATACTCTCGTAGAGTTAGGTTACGTTAAAGAACCTATAATAGTTAAAGTACTATTTCTTTTTATTCGGACAGAGCTCTAAGCTCATTTTTATCGAAATAGGGCAGCCCAAATTTCGGTACACTTTCCGGAACGATGCACCTCCCCGCTTCCTCATGCCCCTGATAATTCAAGCGTGTGCCAGCGATGACGTAATTTCCGTTGAAGACCCTTGCGGCAAGAAGGCGAGCGGGAGACGTAGTTGCCAGACTCTTCTACGAAAAGAAAAAAAGGAGAAAAGGTACAGCGCGTTTTTATTGGTATAGATGCGCACGTGTTGGACGCCTCTTTCCAAGTGTAAGGAGAAGGAGTTTCAACCGATGAACAGAATGCGAATCTAGACTTCCGCGTGTGGCGTACCTTCTTCATTTTCCCTATTTTCCCGCCGCTTCTTTATTTCCCTCACCCATTACACTTTCCCAAATCCCTTTCATCACAATCTGTCCCCATTTTTCTTCCGTCACACTCTGTGTTGTGCCTTCGCCCTTGATAGGTCGATGCGAAGCTCTGAAGTGTGAGGCGTGCGCCGCATAACCGGCTCCTCCAAGAGGACTTATCGCCATTGAAAAGAGTTTTATGAAAGGGAACAGAAGAGATACGAGAGGAAAAGCGGGAGATAATGCAAGAAATAGCACCGCTGCTGGAATAGCAAAATTTTCTTTCTTTCTTTCTTTCTTTCTTTCTTTCTTTCTTTCTTTCTTTCTTTCTTTCTTTCTTTCTTTCTTTCTTTCTTTCTTTCTTTCTTTCTTTCTTTCTTTCTTTCTTTCTTTCTTTCTTTCTTTCTTATTCGTCTTTTCTTTGTACTCGCAGCTGCTGTTCCGGCATAAATGGATTGGGCATATATACGCCACCGTTACCCTACTGCCACTTTTATCTTTTCTTTTTTTTTCTCTTGTAATTTTTCTTTCTTTTTTGATGGAACATGGCTAGCGAGCGAGAGAGTAAAACGCTCTTTGCGTAAAAGCCCAGCTGCGAAAGAACGCGAAAGCGTGCGCGCTTTCAAGTTCGGTAAAAAGAAACTTTGATTTTGGTTTCATTTCCAGACGCGGTTACGGCCGGCAGACTCTGAAATAGAGCAAAGAAAAAAAAGAGAAGAAAAAGAAAGCCGCAGATTCCAACACAATGTTGGAATCTTGATGATGCGAAGCTTCTTTGATTTAGCGAGGTAGCAACTGGTAGCGGATGATACAAGCACAGCCTCACCGCCTGCAGTTGTTAGCTCTATAGGTGTCACAGGGAGGGCGAAAGTGACTGACGCATGATGCTTGTGCGAGGGACCTCCGTGTCTACTTTAACACTTATTTCTCGCTCTCTCTTGTCGAGGGAAGCCTTTTGATGAGAAGTGTACGCAAAGCGAAGTACGACAGATATTTTGAATATATTTAGGGCTTCTGTATCACTTTTGTTACTGTGGAACAAGCCAATTCGATGTATTCGCCAAGAACAGGCGAGTAGTCCAAGGTGTACGAACTCAGCTGCACTTACCCAGTGACCCAATTCATCTTATTGGACATATACCCAACGTCCCCGAAGTTACCTACACAGCAAGACAACAGCCAAAAGCAAGTTGTATATTAAGGAAGACACCCAGCGGCCACGGTTGCCCAAAATTTTGTAGTAGCGAAAATAAAACATCGCTTTAAAAGGCGCCTTCTGAACCGGCCTCCCCAGTAGTTCATGCTTTCGCGTACCTGCAACGTATTTCAAAACATCTCAAATACGAAAAAAAAACGAAAAAAACCCACATTGGCTTTACCTGGAGACGTTAAGCCGTGAAACAAGAAATCAGCTTGCTTTGTGTCCTTACGAAACGTTGAAAGCCTCAGAAAATATTATTATGCGGTATTATGCGATAAGAAAACCATCCCAATTGAGAAAAAAAAAATTCATGAGCCATTGCACTATGTGAAGGTGCATGACCAACGAAGCTGATCCGATCGGCGTTGAGCTTCGGAAGACAAACCGGCACTTGTGGGTACACGTAACCATTCGTCGTCGAGTAAGGTGGAACGGCACCCTTTAGCCGACCCTCTCCACACGCACCACACACACGAAAGTCCCGCACACACTCGCAGGGGGCGCACCGCGTTGACAACGCACGCTGCCGCTTCTCGTCGTCCCTCACGACAGCGATCGTAGTGAGGTCGTTTAGAACCATAGTCCGTCACAGACCTTGCAGGTAGAGCCGAAATGACGACCAGGGAAGTCTCTTAGGAACCTGGCGTACGCACCCTTGAGCTCGTCCGCGTTGACCCCTTCGGCGCTTGGCGCCATTCTCTGACTCTCGGTATGCTTCGTCGGTTCTCGCTAGTAGCTCTCGCGAGCACGCTCGTCCGCCTCCGCACGCCGTCGACGATCGCACTAGCGTCGCTGCTCCTTCCGTCGCTCTTCATAACGCGCACTGTTCTTCTGCAGTCCTGACGACACGCGCCCTATCCATTGCACCGGCGGAACGAAACGGAGATCAATTACGTCATTCACCTATAGAGCCGTGACGTCAGCCACACCGAAAGATCCTTTGCTAATGATTTTAACTTTTTTGCACAACGGAGCCAGCTGTGGAAGAAGACGACGACGAACACGCAAGCCATTGCTGACGATGATCATTTCAGATCGCAGACTGCACAAAACCCCGGATGTGAGACATATACAGCTTCGCTGTAAAAGGAAATGGAAGCGGCAATGGTTCTTAACGCGTGTGATCTCAGGACCGTAGAAGACTGTGTGGAAGTGGACTCACACTGGCCGCGAATGAGTCCTTTTAAAGCTAAAGCTTTACTAACCTCGTCGAGCCCAGTTTCACCGTCGCCGCTAATTTGACCTTCATTTGACCGCAGCTGCGCTGTAGCCTTGACAACGCATCACGTGATTCGCCGCGCCGAGCTCCGCTGCCACCGCCGTCGGCTTGTCGCATGCGCTCTCCGGAGCTGGGTCGCCACTTGACCACGTAACTCGCCGCGCGCCTGGTTAAGAGGTTCGCCTGGTCAGTGCGAGCTTGGTCATGGATGAGAGCGAGGCCGGGCCGTCTTTGAATGTTGCACGGGAGCTGGAGGCTTTGAGCCGTCGTCGCCATGCGGCCTCTGAGCACCCCGCGGATACCGCCCGGCGAGCTACTTTACTGGAGAAAGTCCGGAATGCAACAGGAGTCGCACGGTCGAGATCAATGTAGCGACCGCGCTTGCGCCCAGTCCGTTTGTGCTTCGACGCTGCGCATGTCCGCGGCGTCCCTTTGGATGTCTAGCGCTTGCGCTTTCCCTGTTCCATGGCGCGACGCCTGTTGTGTCACGATGCGTGTCTACCCAAGCCTAATCACAGTCATGTGTAGCCACCAACCTAGGCACAGCCGTCATACCTGGCTTAACGATGATTGTATACCTAAGTGTAATAATTACAGCAAAATAAAAGTTTAACCAAGTGAAACCAAGACATAACCCGGCTAAACAAGGCTTTCGCTTTGCATATTCAAGGTTAGCTGAGCTAAGCCGCAGCCAATTTTTTCCTTTTTTTGAGAATTTGGGGCACGGAATTCATGCCCAGATTCATTGCAGTGAGGAAAGGTCTGCTGGCAGTGAGGAAAGGTTTTGTTGGCTGCAACCACACGGTCTCAAAGGCATGTCTGGCCCAAAAATGTTGGCCCGAGCAGCTCTGTTACATTTGCAAGAGGAACCTGTCATAACTATTCCAGGGGCAAGCCAAATCTGTAAATCACTGACCTGAGTAGAACGTGCAGCAATAAAGAGAATGAATACCGGCGACTGACTTCCCGTGCGCTGACAACTGACACTCTAAACTCGCTTCCCTTTAGTTACTGCCTCCTATAACCGGCGTCAGACCACCTACTTCTAGTGAGCAGTCCACAGAACAAATGACGACGCCAGAAACACGATTTCAGTGTTAGTTCAGTCTATACGCTACTGCCGGACGTTTCTGTCGACACATGCCAAAGCGGAGTGTTTTTTTTTTTGTACCACTTGCCATTGGTCGTGACGAGGCAAGTTACGGGAACTGGAGAACGAGCAAAAAAAGAAAACAAAAAGCATGCCACCCGCGTTCAGAACGACCCGTATCCTTCCCGTCACGAACCCTTGCAGCTCTGAGCCGGCGGTCCGTGCCGGCAGATGGTGATGGGCATCGAGGTTATCAAGAACCGGTCCCCTTGCTCCGAACACAGGTTCGATAGCAAGACATAGTCCACTCTTACACGTACCTCTAATCTTGGCGATGAGATGCCACAGGTTATCGAGAACCGGTCCCCTTGCTCCGAACACAGGTTCGATAGCAAGACATAGTCCGCTCTGTACACGTACCTCGAATCTTGGCGATGAGATGCCACAGCTGGGCCGCCTCGTGGAAGGACTGCATGCTGTCGAGGGAGAAGACGAGCACGAAACCCCGACCCGAGCGGATGCTGAGCTCGCGCATGGCCGGGAAGTGGTGGGAACCCGCCGTGTCCAGGATGTCCACCGTGTGGTAAATGCCGTCTGCAAGAGGCACAGCAGTACCACAGTCAGTCGACCGAAGACCCGTTTTAACCCCACAAAGCCCACAGGATCCATATTTTTTTTTTTTTTGCTGCGCTTGAGTTTTATACATGTAGATTCAGATTCGTGGGGAAATCACTTGCTCTTACTAAATGAATTAAAATATAATAAAGATAACGGATCTTCAAGGGGAGTATGGTAGCGCGATTCAAAGACGGGACAAGAGAAGACACAAAGGGACACACACAGCGCTGTGTGTGTCCCTTTGTGTCTTCTCTTGTCCCGTCTTTGAATCGCGCTACCATACTCCCCTTGAAGATGCATTACCAACAAGCCCACATTGCAACCCTTAAGATAATGGAAATGACCGTGGATGAAAAAAAAAGAACTTGCCGCAGGTGGGGAACGATCCCTCGTCTTCGCATTACGCGTGCGATGCTCTACCAATTTGCGCTACCGCGGCGCCGTTTGCTCATCCATTTTCTTGGGTATTTATGTTTCCTGCTAGAATCCTGGGAGTGTTAGCCAACGCCAGCACTCATGAACCTTGGCGGCGGATGTGGAACATCCTTTCTGCCGCAGGCGTCACGAGTACGTGAGCTTTTTGGGTGAAGGCCAACTTGTCGATAAACCCACGCATGCTCGTTTCTCAGCAGGTGCGGAATCTGCCTCATTCATCCTTTTTTTGTTCTTTTTTTTTGTCAGATAGAAACAACCTCTGCAGCTCCTTTAAACCCCACACCATTTTACCGGGGCCGCGTGTACACGGTGTGTGTGCCGAAGGGATGCTCATTTTTGCCATTACAGCACAGGTGTTTCTGGGAACTGCTCCGAGAAGGAGACGGGAGGCCTGTGTCACTCCCGCGAGGCAGCAACGGGTGCGCCTGGGAAGGAGCATGGTTAGCTTAAAAGGCCCCGGGGCCTCGAGGACTCGCACGGAACTGAGACTATTTTACTTTTCGTTGAACCCTCCCCCCCCCCCTTTTTTTTTCCACGTTGAGCGCCTGTAACGGACGCAGGAGCCCGCGCAAGACTGAGGCCATCGAAGCGAAATCCAATAGGGGAACGGCGGCGGGAGCGTTCTCGCAATCGAAGGCTTCTCGAAGAGAACCTCTTTGCGCTTTATTCGAACGACTCCTGGGGGCCAGCAGCTGTCACTGAAATTGGCTGTAAGAGCCCGCTGCTGTAATAGTGCCGAGAGAAAACAAAAAGCCTCGTGAAAACCAATGTGCAGATATGTTTCCTATACCAAAAGGGGGACAAGAAAACATCGGCCGAATTCAGCGATTTCTTCTTCGGCTCTTCTCCGCTCGCTTACTGGAACAGCAGCAAGCCCTCATAGTGGAAACAGGAATCGTGTTTAAGCACTTCTTCCTCGCAGTGCACACACACCGCTGCCTTCGTCAGCTACAGTATCGAAATTGCTGTGCAGCATCCGAAACACAAGCACAGAAGCCACCGCTAGCCAAATGTGCCTCATTTCGTTTCTTCACCCTTGCCCATATGGAGTAACGTGGTAGGCGTGCCCCCCGTCAAAACTCTTAGGGTTTCGTTGAAAAAAAAAAGCTATTCCTCACCGCGCACGTTTGCGAATTGCCTAATTTCTGGAGTCGTTTCAGTGAAACAATAATAATTAACCGTTTGGTTCCGTGTCCCTTCGTTGAGATCGAAGTCACCGATCATTTTTTTTTATTTTGCCACTGTACCGTTTGCATACCGCAATCTGTTCGCGATAAGCAAGCATGCCGTTAAGCGCGTTGGCGTCACCGCGTTGGCCTTCCTCGCAGGGGAACGACTCTGTGCGTTCGCTCACGCGTATTGACACAACACCCATACAAAAGCGGCGCGCCAACGCAGGGGAGCAGAAACCGACAAAGGAGAGGACGACAAGCTGTTCTTTCCGGAACAATACATCCTATTTCGCCAAGCGCGTTATCCGAAAGCATGGTCCGCGCTCTCCGTATCGATCTTGATTACGCGAGCGTTCCGGGAGTGCGGGGTGGGGGTGGGGGTGGGGTGGCCTTAGCGCGCGGACGGGTACAATTTTCGATGCACGCGGCTCGGCGACGTCAAGCCATCTCGCAAAGGCTACGTAGAGACGAGGCGGGGATCGATGTGGTTCCTGCTTCTCCGCCGGACCTCGTTATGCGGGGATTTGATGAAGCAACGCGCCACTCTTGTGCGGTTGTTACACAGTGTTTCTCGTCTGGGCGGAAAGGAATGCGTAATTCCTTTCTTTGCGCGTTCCTTCAATGGCGATGGTTTGGGTGATTGTGGTCGTGCTTGGAAGTGTGCGCGTGTTTATGTTCGTGCGTAGTGAGTGTGTGTTCGTGTGTGCGTGTGTGCGTGCGTGTGTGTGTGTGTGTGTGTGTGTGTTTACGTTTGTGCGTGGTATGTGTCATTGTGCGTGGGTGACGGTATGATGCGTTCGCAGGGGATATATTTGTCGATCCGTCTGCTAGTTAACCCCCGTTTGTGACTCGACAGCGAACTGCAACAAAATTTCGCCCAGCAAAGCAACGTCACTTAGCTTTATGCTCCCCGGCAGCAACAAGCTCCGAGCACGCCTTTTGGGGTCAAAGAGCTCTTATTTAATTCAAATCCGTGGTATGACGTGCCAAAACCACGATCGGGTTATGAGGCGCGCCGCAGAGGGGGACTCCAAATTGTTTTTGACCCTCTGGGGTTCTTTAACGTGACCTATATATCTCTGTACACGAGCGCATTTCCGTTTCGCCCCATTGAAATACAGCCGCGGCCGCTGCGGGAATCGAACCCCCGACCTCCATCTCAGCAGCACAATGCCATAGCCACGGTGCTGCCGCGGTCGGTAAACGTACTTTTGCAGCTCTCGATGTAAATTGCCAGTCGGCAAAAATAAAGTGCAATCCGCGGGCTCTTGTGGTTGCAAATATAACAGATTCACACAAGAATGTTATCTTGTCGCTGCAGCACTTTCGTTGTAAACAGCTCGAAAGCGCTTGTCGACCTATGTATATCGACGTCTCGCAAAGTATATCGACGTCTCCCACGACGTCGATATACTTTTTTTTTAAGGACGTGTATGTTCGCACGAGAGATCTGAAGTGCCCAGGCGAGCGTACTACGTACTGCTGCGTTTCTCACGACTGAATTTCACTACAGCTGATTGTTCGAATTTGCAGGAATCAAATATTCTATCATTCTTTATAGTGGGAACAAGAGTGATTGGATAATAATTCGTGTGGTGCTACCTCATAAATTTGCGCTGTATACGAGAGACGTTCTGAAAGGAAGTTTCGTCATTTATTTTCACACGGGAGCTTTATTGCCAAAAAAGAAAAAGAAATATACACCATGGAATCGTGAATTATACAACTTGCATTATTTTTCCACATAGTGGCTACCGACATTCAGACATTTTTTCGTAGTGTGCAATCTGAAAAAACCACACTGGTAAAAACTCGGTGCCCTGCGATGCAAGGAATTGTCGCACAGCCTTCTCCACCCCAGTGTTGTTTTGGAAGTGACGTCCCGAGTGTGCGGCTTTCATAAACTGCGAACAGGACAAGCACAAGTTTGAAGAAGCAATCCGGAGCAAAGAACTAGCTCCCCAACTCTGGGCCGTCCAGCAGGCCCACGACGCCGCTAGGAAACTCAATCCCCCGGTTGCGTCGGGGGAGACGCCCACTCCACGAGAGCCCAAAGCTCCCGTGGCCTGCAGGACCTCGAATAAAGTTGGTTTCCTTCCTTCCTTCAACGCAGGGAACAAGTGCCCATTCATACGGCATAACATCACGCGCTTCCATTGGCGACCGCGTTGTCGGCACACGTCAATCTGTCGTCGTGATTGGTGCTCGAATAGCCTCGGGCACGACGGTCTGCCGCTGCTCTCTCATCGTCGGCGCTCTGCGCATGCGTAGTTCCTCCTCCGCTGACTCTAAAAATTAAATTAAAATAAATTATGGAGTTTTACGTGCCAAAATAACTTTCTGATTATGAGGCATGCCGTAGTGGGGGACTCCGGAAATTTCGACCACTAGGGGTTCTTAAACGTGCACCTAAATCTAAGTACACGGTTGTTTTCGCATTTCGCCGCTATCGAAACGTGGCCGCCGTGGCCGGGATTCGATCTCGCGACCTCGGAGTTCCCTCCCAAGGCGTTCCTCATAATCAAATCGTGTTTTTCTTGAGCAAAACTCCAGAATTTACTTTAAACAAGGTACATGACATGTACCGAAAAAGCGCTGACACAAAGTGGCGCGACGTTTCTAACATTGAGATCACTATGCGACAAAAAAAAAAATAGCACGAAACACGACAATTTATACGTATTAACAGATTAACAGAGTAACTAGCTGAAGCCAGCACGCTCTTAAGGTAGACAAAAATAAAACAACATAATAACACAAATAAATATAAAAGCAACTTAGAATCGACAGTATAGCTTCCCTGTTTCTTTTGCTCCTTTTTTAGATCACTCCTAAGGCGTCGGAAACAGCTCGCTCTTCAGTACAAATTCCACTCCGAGGCCGAGAAACGGAGAGACATCGCGCAGGGTCTCTCACCGTTAGCGTCACTGCCAGGGCAGCCAATTTCTTCGGGACAAGTCTTACCCTGATTGCAAAATGTCGAGTCGGCCGAACTTAAACGCGAGAGTGGAGGCTGGAAAAATCTTAAACAGTGAAAAAAAAAATGACTACAACAAAGGAATGAAAAACAACAGTTCAGAAATCTAAAAAAAAAGTAGGAACAAAAATGAACATCGACGAAGACAGCCCGGGACGAAGTGCGTTTTAGACTACAAGGCATGGGGCTGGAAATTTGGGTGAGAGGGGCGAGAGAGAGAGAAATCGAGATAAAGAGAGGCGTTGAATTGAAGGGGGAGGGACGAACAAGGATAGACGTGGGGGTGAGGGAGGTATGCGTTTGGTGCAAACTGTCGCCCTGCTCTGCGCGAGCATAAGAGGCCTAGGCGGCCTGAAAGGAGAATAGGAAGAAGGGGAGAGAAGGGGGAGGGGGGGGGGCTGTTGTGCGCGAAAGACGAAGGCGCTGTTAATTGCCGCTGGGCGGTGGCCGCCGAGGGCCGCCCCGCGCTAATTAAGTCATTAGGAGCACGGTGCGGCGGTACAGCAGGCTCGTCAATACATGCGAACGAAGCGCCGCCTCTCGGTCGCCACACGCGGCCTTGCAAAGCATGGGACGCAACACTGCGGGTCTGTGGGCCGATCTAGGCACGGAATTTTCCCAGTGGCACATAGTTGTTGTCTTGCTCTTCCATGTGGCGGCGTGATATGAGCCAGGCGTGTGTACAGGTGATCCGATGCAGCGCCGGCACTAATTTGTGTCGCGACTAGGAAAATATTACCCGCTTGCACACGCGCGCACGCTCTTTGCACGTATGCGCAATGTTTTCGTTTTTTCGCTTGTTTTTTACCGGATGACCGGTTCGCCGCGACGAATACTCACGCAAAGATGTTACGTTCGCAACGGTGAAAGGGACGGCGCGAGTAAAAATTTGGGGAAAATTCGCGCAACTTTCGGTGGTTACGTATAATTGACAGAGAGCGTCGGTCATTATACATGACCGACGCTCTCTGTCGAGATTGCCGCGATGAGCGAAGGTGACAATTAATTTAAAGTTATATTCTGGAGGAATTATGTGCCAAAACTACGATGTGATGTTGAGGCAAGGCTTATTGGGGGACTGTGGATTAAATTGGGCTACCTGGCATTCCTTAACGTGCCCTCAAAGCACGGACGGAACACGGGAGTTTCTGCCCCCATCGATATGCGGCCACCGCGGCCGGGATTTCATCCCGCGATCTCGTACTTAGCAACGGACCGCCTTAGCCACTGAGCTAGCACCTGCCGCGGTGGCTTAGCGACCATGGTTTGTTGCCCTGCTAAGGACGAGGTCGCAGGATCGAATCCCGGCCGCGGCGGCCGCATTTCGATGGGGGCATAAACACCTGTATCCCATGCTTTGAGGCCACGTTAAAGATATCCTGGTGGTCAAAGTTAATCCGGAAGGCCCTTACTAGGGCGTGCCTCATAATAAAATCGTGGTTTTGTCACGTAAAACCCCAGAATTCAATCAGCTGCTATATAAGCAACCGCGACGGGCAACAGGGATAACCGATCGAGGAATGTCGCTGGAACCAAGTTTCTTCAAAGAGATGAAGACATATTCACTTGTAGAAACGTTCGCTTCGACGCCATTGCTTGTTCGACGACTGCAGATCAGTTCGAGCCTACACGTTTCTGTGAACTTCTGTCTTCCAAAACTGCAGTCACGATACATATATTTATGCGTGTGTATGTGCATGCGTGTGCGTGTGTTGGGCGCGCGTTTGTTTCTCTCGCTCTGTCTCATTTTGTCTACGTGCTTCTCTTCTCCGCTTTTCTTTCCACCTTTCTGCCTACAGTTAAACTCTCCAAGTGTAGGGCAGCAAACCGGACATTTGTCTTTCTGTTAATCTACCTGCCTTTCGCATTTCATCTGTTCTCCCTCTTCGAATTCCTAACCACGTCGACACAGAACCCAAATCATCCTTCAGTAGGTGCCGAGTGACAGCTGCATTATCGGCAGTGAGGGTGCCGATGAAGTTCATCACTTATCCCATTGTTAAGAGCAGCGTAGTCGACCCCGCTTTCAAGGACCAAAGCCGCATTGTTCGCTTAAAGCGTGATTTCTGAAGTCGAATGGATGGCGTTTCATACATGTGTGATTATAATTCCTCGTTCTCCCTAGACCCTGAATTAAGCATCCAGTTTCGTTCAAGACGACATCTAAGATGCGTGCACTTCTGCGCAGATTCTATATAGCAGGACGTGGCGTTTACCATTGCCAAACGTAGACATTTCTCGACGGAGTCAAACGCGCCTTTCGTCCCTCTTCGCATGTTTTGCAGGAATTGGCGTGAGTCATCGATGCAGCAATGGCAACAGATCCGACTGCACTTACAGCGCCTCATACGCTGCAACTGAATGTCTGGTACGTCGTTATCTGCCATTCCATAGCGATGTCAGACTCAAGGTAACGAAAATAATAGCAGACAGAGAAGATTCCGAGCATCGAAGACAAAAAAAGAAAAGGGCATTCGCTGTATATGTGCATAATCCTGGTCCATGTGCTCGGACTCTGTTTGGGAGCAAAGAAAAAAAGAGACAATAAAGAGAAACGCGCTTTTTGCAACAAGAGTTGAGACGCTGAAGGCTTGCTTTTACTCTGATGTTTTGCAATCGGAACGAAAGCATTGAAAGTAAGCGCCGCGCAATCCGCTTATAGAGCATCTTCAAGCGTGTTCGACTACGGCGATCTTAACAAGGAGAAGACGAATTAGGAGAGACATAAGGCGCAACTTTAAACATAGTGCTTGCGTCACTTAAAAGCATCGTGGAGAATATTGAGAGGCAGCATCCGGATGGCCTCATTTCATCGGCACGTGCGGCCGAGAAGACTGATGCCCCGTGCGGTTATCGTCTCAGGCAAGTATATAGACACTTTCGAGCCGTTATGTAAACGACACGCTTGACCATTACATTAGCATCGCGGAGGGAACGTAATTGGGTGGGTAGCTTGTGCTTGCTAACGTGTGTGTGAGCGCAGAAGAAGGCGCTACCCTTAACGTGCGTTTAGTAGCACTGAACAGTTAATGCCTATTGGTGACTCGCAGCAAATGGATACGACAGACGCTGGTTACGACGGTATCAAATAATACGAATAATGCGGTCGCTAATGTTCGCTTTAAGCGGAGATTCGATGGATGCGGGAAACTGCACAAACACGAGAGATAATGACGTGCGCCGATCTCAAGCGAGGTTACTCGCAAAGCGGTAATTTGCATAAAGCAATCTAACCAATAGGGACCACGCCTTTAACGGCGCCTTATTCACTCGATGATTGAAACAAATGCACGGATCCATAACAAGCCCCGCTCGGCGCTTCTGTAAACAAAAATTAGTGCGTTTTGATTCCTGGCGCACAACTGTGGCATGTTCATGTAGTAACTCGTGTTGAAACTATTGTTCATCTTGCGGGCTCCTGTAAAAAAATATAACTAAAATAAATAAAAAAGCTCCGCTGTCCGTGCAAGAGCAGAGAGGGAAGGAAAGTGAGATATTTATTATGATACAAAAGCCGAGAGATTGGCCTGAATCGATGTTCTGACCTGCTACTGCAGCATTGGCAGGTGACGAGACTTTTTATGAGGGCAGCTCACAAGGGGTACATCTTCGATTTATCGCAAATGTGTCGAACAGGTTAAGTATGACTATATGGTTTAAGTGTCGCTGTTTAGCTGAAATTACACATGGGGGACACTGACACGTGTACACTAAATGGACATAGACTTACGCACGAGTATGTCAATGCCCCTGTGCGTGTCACGTAAGTGCGGCAACTTGCACTATCACCATACCTAGAGTGTACTGCCACACCATACGATACACTACCATACGAGCTATAGGTACTTGCTGGCAGCTTTCTGTGGCAATAAAGGGAAAGTCGGGGAGGCAAATCGGAGAAAGTAAAAATGCTACTGAAAAAAACTCTCATACATTAATTCGCGTCAATTTAGGCTGGATAAGTGAAAACATTGGCATCTTGTTAACTGCAGCAAAACAATACAGCACGCACTACATAGTTTTAAATTTGACTTATTTCTCTGGTTTTCTCTTTCGCGCTTAGGGAAATGCGAAACCGTCGCACGTGGAAGCTACGTTGATTCAGTATCCGCCCCGAGAAGCCAAAAGCGCTGTTAAAAGCTGCCGGATTACTTGGCGCTTGTAACACAGTGCAGAAGCTCGTCCCGCCTAAAAGTCGGGGACAACCTAACAATTGAAAGGGTATACGTACGCTGTCAAACTTGGCCGCGATTTGCATGGATTACAAGAACACGTATTCACGCGTAGGCACGCGTGCAGTTGGGTTATGAACATTGAGCACAATACAACGTATCGCACGTGCTATAAATCGTGGCTTATATAAACATAAGAAAGGTGCAAACATAAGAACAAATGGTGTCTTCTCGACACTAGCTTTGCCACTTCCACGTCAAAAAAACAGCATTACAGTGTACATGAAAAAAAAAAGAATGTTCTCAAACTCGAATTTATGAATGACACCCGGGGCACGCACGAGTACAGAGGCAAGCAGGTTTTGGGCATCGTTCAGGGGTTAGGAAAGCTTTGCCTCGACAGACGGTTAGATAACGCTTTAGACGAGCGGCGAGGCTTCACCGAGTGTGAACAGCTGCGTTGGCCAATTAGGTTCGCTTATTTATCTGACGTCAAGCAGCTTCGCGTGTTTTAGAACAACTATTTTCTCTGTACCGATCAGTATTTGTTTCGCAGGCGTCAGGATGAAGCCTGAACTTCCAGGGTAAATTTTATGCGTGATCCGCATATCACTGCTCAGCCAGTGGTACAACATACTAGCTAGAAACAACTACCTTTTATTATACGCTTAGCCTGCCATTTACATTAACAAAACAATCATTAAGTTGTGAGCGGACTGCAGCGGGCTCGTCTCTCTTTCAGAGGTGAAAGGACCGTGTACTGCGTTTCTATGGCTCGAATTCTTGGGTTTTGTCGCCGCCGCTTTGTTGCCTTTATTGCCACAGAAAGTTGTCCGCGAGTTTGAATCACCGGTGAGGCACTTCTAAGGTTAGGAAGGTCACCAAGGTAGGAGCGGGCTGTGAGGTAATGGGAGAGAGCGAGAGAGAGAGTTCTCAGGAAAAATAGGGCTAAGGGGGGCCGGAGGGTTGGTCCTCAGTCCAGGACTCCAGTCGCCACCGCCACGCGATGGGCCTGGTCGAGGAGGCTCATGGGTCAGCCCGCGCGAGGAAGGCTGCGCAAAGCTCCCGAGAGAGAGAGAGAGAGAGAGAGAAAGGCAAAGGAAAGACAGGGAGGTTAACCAGAGATTATCTCCGGTTGGCTACCCTGTACTGGGGGAGGGGGCAAGGGGATGCGATAGGTGAGAGAGAGAAGGATAAAAAATAAAATGAAAAATAAAGAAAATTAAGCTACACACGCATGCACGTGCACACAAACTGTTTCTGTGGGTACTGGCACGCAGCCCGCAAAGGCGTTCCTTGTGTTATGCAGTGTCACCGCACAATCCTGCGTCACACAGTGAAGTCACAATCTGTCAGAAAGTCCAGTGTCTTTTAAAAAGCGCAGCAGCGCCTTCATAGCCGATCGCGCTGATGTTCGCGTAGGCCAGCTTCCAAGGATCTTGTCTTGTGTCATTGGGCGCTTTTCCAGTTTGTCAAGGGTGGCTGAGAGGACTGCAAAGCTCCCGAAAAGAATATTGCACTAATTGGGGTGAATTTGAATTGAAGAGAGACGCTCTCAGTGGACCGACTGTGTTGCATTCCGGGAGCATGCGCGTCGGCCTTGTCAGCGCTAAGATGACAGTAGTTCTCGGAGCTTTTCCGGGGCTGTACTTGTGTTCAAGGCGACATTTAATTGAATGCCGAGGACAAAGCTATTTCGGGGATCTTTCTAGCGAATATTGAGGGGGGAATTCGAGGGAGCGAAGCTGGAAGTTCCGCAACGGTTTTTCACGCGGCGGCGATGGGATGGCGTGCGACGCCGTTGTCGATATCAGATGTGTAAATGCCACGCGACGTGTGTCTTGCGTATTATTAAACGATTATATCATGAAAGTTACCCTTCGTGTATCTCATTCGAATAGGCAAGAACTTATATGCGTGTTTCAATTTTTTTTCTTTTTACCAGTAGTTCGCGTTTGTTGCTTCTCAATGTAGCGCTTCACCGCCTCAACGTTGGAGGCCAGCTGACGTTGTCGAGCAATGCCATTTTGGAGAACGCCACGAAGCGGCCGCATCACCGGGGCGTCGGTGATGAATCATCACGAGAAACACCAACAAAAACAGACGCTTAGCATACTTTCGAAGAATGTGAGAAGTCGAATACAGAGCTTCGCTGTCTTTGATGCCTCAGTTGCTCAGATTGGCATGCACATGAGAACTATTTTTTTGTCCTTATTCTATCCTCCCTGGCTTGTTGATCTCAAGGGTGAGTGGCTTTGACATGGCACAAAAATAGCACTGTTCATTCCACAGTTTCCCTCCGCAGTCCGCTAAGGATTACTACTACTACGGCATGCTTTGTGGTAGCGCTGGAACTCGTATTAAAGGCGGCACGCTACCATGATACAGTGCACTAGAATCATGTCGCCATACTGCTCCGTAATAGGGAGTGGGAAAGGAATCAACTCGTGCTTGCTCGACTGCAGGGAGCAAAGAACGGGGTTGGCGGATAATGGAGGTGGGGAACTAACGTGAGATGAGGGTCGCACTGCGTCCGGCGTGCTGCGTCCTGCATTGTAAATATACTTACTGTTCAGCCACACTTCCTGCATGTAATTTTTCTCAACGGAATAACGGCAGACCTGCCACGTATTTCTGTTAGAGTTAACGTGATTATTGAATGTAGCCGGTGGCAGATAGCCAGGTACTTATCATTCAGCTGGATTCTCCAAGAGGTGGATTACTTGCGCGGGAACTCAATGGGCACAGGGGACGAACAAACCGATTTTGCTAAAGAACATTGAACTAAACAGTTGAAGGCATATGTTGCAATTGATTATTCGAAGCCAGTGAATTCTCGAGGTACAGCGCTGCGCGATTCAAACGCGATAATCGAGCCGTACGGTGGCTGGCGATTTTCGTGCCGCGGCTGGGGACTGGGGGCTGGGGACACCGAAACGATGCATTATGATACACAGTCAAAGCGAGGGCCTTTGTGAGGTATTATGACAGCATTTGCCCCCCCCCCCCTCCCCTGCCGCGATTGCCGGCGGCGAAACAACCGCCGTGAGAGGCGATGATAGTGTTTGAATCGTTGAGCCCCGTACGTCCACTTGGAACAAATGTTGAGACTAGCACCAGTCTGAGATAAGCGGCGACAAATTTGCGGTAAGATGCACTGTTGTACAAGATCATAAAGAAATAATTTTTTTTTTTGCGTGGCGGGACAATAATAACTGCGTTTCGTCGCACACTTTGCGAATGCGTTTCCTTTAGAGTTTGTTCAAACGGATGGTCTTTGCGAATTCACCGGTCACAACTTGAAAATCGCATGCTGTGGCCTAAAGTAATAAAGTTTAATTACCAAAATTTTGTTTGTTACTCGATGATGCATTTTGATATCTCGTGCAAATATGATCAGCGTCGTTGGCTGATCCAATTCAATAGAATGGTGCTATCTGCCATAGGAGATAAAAAAAAAAGGTTTTTCACAATAAGCAGCCGTATATTTTTATTATTGGGTATATATGCAGCTCTACCTTTCCCTGTGATGTGAAACACGCTGACGCGGTCCCGTCGATGACGTCAAGCGTGTGCACGAGGCCGCTCTATCAAGAATGGTAGGCACGTCGCCATCACTATGGCAACGGGCAGTGACGTCATCAGTTTGGTAAAACGTAGTGACGAATAAATCTGGATAAGCTAAAGTAAAAAATGAGGAAAAAGAAACGAGAAGAACCGTCCAAGTGGGCTCCATAGTATACAGCACTCACATCAAGAGCAGTCTGGTTGGCATTATTGACGACAATGCATCTGTTGGTGCATGTGGCTGCCTACAGTTTAGGCGCTGGAATTGTTGCCATTCTAGTTCGAAAATTACTGGCGCGGCATGCTCGTCGCAACATGCGCTTGCGCCTCGAGATACACAGTAATTGCTGCAGTACGGTTAATTAGGCGCGCCTGCAAAAAAAAAAAAAAAAAAAGCCTTCAGACGTGTTCGGCGCATCGCAGAAGATTGGGAGCCCGTCTTTAAGACGGCGCTGTTCGGGTTACCGCAAGCTGTAATCTTCTCGCTTTGCAAAACGACTCCATCATGGACAGTCAGTTAATTGCTGTGCTGCAAGTTAACGCGCAGCCATTTCTAGATCCGCGCCTCTAAAACGCAGCTCACTCGATGGGGCAATTATCCGAGGCAGCCTTATTTGCATATCGAAACAACAGCTCCTCCAATGGCCTGCATCCGTGTACGCACAAAGTGTTTCGAGCCGATCGCAATTAAGCGCAGCTGCCGGCCGCTGCATGGTGGATGATTTTTTTTTTGTCTCCGTAAGCACGTTCAGATGAGACGCGAAAAATTACGAATGCACTATACCCGCTTCTGACCGCTCTGGCGTAATCTTTGCTACAGCGGAGTTTCGCTACATGGGGACTCACCCCAAATACCCGGTACCACAACAGAACAGCTTCGCACGCTCGCAAAACTGTTTAAGTATAAACCCCATGCAAGCGATTTCTTGCGCGACAGCGACAAGCGACGCGATGGAGATGGCTGTCGCGTTCGCTCGTCGCCCAGAAGTCAAACTCCAAGCGAGCGACCGCTTCGCGCGACAGCTCTCCAGTGTTGCCGGTATTACGGGATCGAGTTAGCGCCGAACCTGGCGTGGCACTTGCTATAATTGTTTAAGTTGATTTGCTTGGCTGTACAAAGCAACATAATGTCTTCTGAAAGCCTTGCGATAGGTTTATTTTGTTTACATATCAAAATTCGGTAGTTTGCTCGTTCCGTTTGTATGCGAGAAGCGCGCACGTGCGCAAACCGGTAGTACGTCACTAATGTACATCCTGTTCCGGCTGCCTACTATTGGCTAGTCGCTGATAGCACTTCCGGGCGACGAGCGACGGATGCTAGATTTGCAAAACCGAGCGATCGCGCGATAAGACCGAGATATCTGTTCAAGCGAGGGCCCGATCCGTCGCGCGAAGCCGTCCTTCGTCGCTGTCGCGCACAAAATCGCGCTCATGGGGTTCAGCCTTTACTGTCTTATAAATATGCCGCAAACGCGTAGGAAGACCTATTCTCTCCGGTTATAAAATGGCTCCTATGCAAGAGATTGGGTAGGGAATACCTTGTTAGTCCCTTTCGCTCTGTTTCACAGCAAAACGTTAAACAAACAAGAAAGCAAGCAAACAAACAAACAAACAAAAATTTAACAAGCAAATAAATAAATAAATAAATAAATAAATGGCGGAGGGATGGCTGGACGGATATGTCATCACCAACGTCCGACTAAATTACGGTGTCGTAAGGAAGCCGGCAACGTAAAGGTTTGTCCTGTCGTACCAGCGCTTTAATGAACGCGAATTAAATGACCAAATTTGACGCCCTCAAGCAAAACAAGGCCTATGAGAGGCGAGGCGCCGTATTCGATAGCTTTGGGTTAGATGTGACATTTCAAGAGCAC
>NC_091822.1:152521449-152536449 GCF_038994185.2 Dermacentor albipictus | reverse complement strand
CCGTGTTTCTCTCTATTATCTGCGTCAGTCTAGCGGTATCGCGTGGACACCGACGCACCATCTCCGCACAGGACCGCGATAGTGTCTGAACGTTTTTCTGTTTTACGTTTTCTTGTGGATACCGTTTTACTTTTGCTGTCGGAATTTCTTCTTTGTCGAGGTACAAAGCGCTCTTATCTCATTTCGGTAGTTCATACGGAACTCGTTTTGAATGCACCCATGAGGCAAAGAAATGTTGCCTTTTTCCATCTGACCTGAGCTCTTTCGGTTTCTTGAGTACTGCGCCTTCGGCTTCTTTGCTAAAGCTTGCTTGTTGAGGAGGTGCACCCTTTACGGAAAGCAGACTTTAACTTTGTACGGCTAATACCGACTCAAAAAAGGTAATAATAATGATAACATCAAATAAATAAATAAATAAATAAATAAATAAATAAAACTATATAACAATTAGGCGATGCCTTTAAAAGGAAGAAAGCAACTTCACGTTGCTAGCAGTCATATGAAGAAACGTCAATTATATTTAAGTTCCACTTACGTATTTAAGGGTTCATAAATGAATCATCTATTGTTTTTTTATTGAAAACGTGTCAGATATAAACATATTGCAGAACAGTTGCAAGAACGTCAGTTTCAGCCTTTCACGGCGGTATATCTGTTGCGTATATCCTTCGTCTGTGTTTAAAAGAAAGTCTGCCATATATATATATATATATATATATATATATATATATATATATATATATATATATATATATATATATATATATATATATATATATATATATATATATATATATGCGCCAACTTGCACGGTCAGCGTGCTCCAACTAAAGAAAAAAAGAAAGGAAGTCGGTCTTCTGATACGCTCTGTTACATAAAATTTCAATGGACGCTTTGTTTGTTATGCGCCAACTTGCACGGTCAGCGTGCTCCAACTAAAGAAAAAAAGAAAGGAAGTCGGTCTTCTGATACGCTCTGTTACATAAAATTTCAATGGACGCTTTGTTTTTTTTTTCTGGTTCTGTAATTGTGTTCTATTCTAAAACACTTGGGTTGCTTCACTATATGCTTCTAAAAGCCCCCCCCCCCCCCACCCCTCGCTCTCCTCTTTTGTTCAGTATAACATATTTTTCAATGCTTCAGATGCGAAGGCTTCAGACGCGTTTCTGCCGTCGGCGTCGGCGCTGTCGTGCTGTCCCATTAACAATGACGCACCTGCTGCTCGCGCGTGTAGGATTCGAATTGTCTCCACAGGCGCGAAATGCGTTTGTTTCCAAAAGCGATGAAGCCAAGCTGACGTACCGTCGCGCTGCGCTCCGCCAGCGCTGTCGGAGCCACGGGGTTCTCGCTTCCGCTGCTGGCACGGGCTTTGCACGTGCGCTCACTTAGCGTTCCTGCACGTTATGTGCAGTTATCAGTTATGTGCAAACTACACCGTGGTGTATAGAGTGGTCTGCGCGCGGAACGGTCGCTGAACGTCAAGCAGAACGTGTCTAACCATTCTTATTGGGCACTGTCAAACGCCGACGGTCTACCGTCGGTCTCGTTTCCTGCACCGTCCAGGTTGCGACGCCGGGTGACGTCACTGCCGGCGTTCGTTGTGAGACGCCTGGCATTTTCCCGGGCCGCTGTTCATGCGACGCAGACGCATTTTTTTCTCTCTCTCGCATTACGCGTCACGTCTCGTCTCCTCGCATTGTTTAAAAACACCGCGCGATTGGCTAAAGCGGAACTGTAAGCTTTGTTATCCAACTTAACCTTATTCTTCGGGCGAAACCGGTAGATTCTTTCCCTTTTCATTTTCTTAAATTTCCTTTTCTTTTAATTTTTTCCCGTATCAGTAGTTGCCGCCAATGGCCGAGACTTTCCGTTTCAAGCTTCCTCGCGCTTGTCGTTACGGGGCGTTTCCGTCTGGTATGACAGCAGGGCTGCCTGTTCTGCTCTCCTGGCATGCTCGGTTTCGCTATTGGCTGAATTTATCGTTGAAATTCGGATATAAATATCTCCAATTAGGTGCGACGTCAAACCTTTTTAAGAAAATGAGAGGGCATTCAAATGTGAGTGCCTTCAAATTCATAATTTAAAGAACCCCAAGGCACTAATAAAAACTTTACGTATGAATTTGTTGGTAATTAGTTTTCTGAAGCTCACGTTATTGGTGGCAAAGTATGGCCACCTCGCGTAGGAACTCCTCTGCAAAAACGGCACCTTCGCTGCCGCTTATAGCTTCTTCATACAAATTCGGTTTGCTTTAAATAAATAACATCCTGTACAGTGCAAATGACGTGGAGTTGCTACGAACCAGCACCCCCAAGGAACACTTCGCTCCTCGAAGAGGCACCACGTGTGTCGAGTTAGCTCCTTAACAACACTTTGTAGCGTGGTGAACGCTGTTTAAATAATGGATCATGGACCGCAAGAGATGCGTTGTATGGTATGGTATGGAGAACATTATTGGGTCCTGAAGGTCAACCGTACGTTGACGCGGGCCGCTCCCACGTTGGGACTGTCAGGCCGAGCCCTTCAGCCACATGATGCTAGCGCATTTCTCTCCCGTTTACCGTTAAATACCCACTAAATGTTTGTTAACGTTAATGCGCAAGATTCAGTTCGTTAGGCTGTTCGCTGCTAGCGCTTGAATAACTTTCCATCTATTTGTCTTGCCATTGTAGCCGTGTCCAATACGCACGTTATCACCGGCCGCTTCCATCTGGCGCTGACGTTTCCCCTCATGCGTGGCTCGACGACCGAGAGAAGGCGGCCGCGGCGGTGATGTCACGCGTAGGAATTTTTTTTTTTCATTAAGATCTTCGTTTCCTGACGGCTCCAGCTATATACTCGTACGTATACCTTACGGTTTCTCCTGCCTAGCGTTTTCCTCGATATGACGTTTGTGCAACGTTTCTCCAGCTCCTCTCTCTTTGTTTCGTTTGCTATTTTCCTCTTCTTTAACGAATCTGGTGACGTCAGTCGTCAAGTGCTCTGTTTTAGCATTGAATCAATATAGCGATGCAACGTATTTCTGCCATCGAAACCAACTATGTACGGGGCGTGTACTGCAGCAGGACTCCTATTTCGCTCTTGTCTAACAACACCTGGCGTCATCTAGCGCTACCACCGCGAAGCCTGTGCGCATGGCCTCCAAAATTCATGGCGCGCCGGTACGTGCGAACCCTGAGAAACGCGTCATGTGGTTACCACGTACCTCTCTCGCGTTTCTTTCTGGAGACGCTGCGCCATCTAGTGGCACAGCCCAGAAGTCTGCGCCTGGCCTCCGAGATCAGAAGCGCGGCGCGCCGATGCCTGCGGATGCTGAGAATTGTTCCCTCGCTTGCCGTACACTCTGTGGCGCTTTCTCAAGGACCCAACTTGGTGAGACGTTCATTGAAGAGGGGCCACGCGTACCCGTTACATTCATGGCGCAACTTGCTCCATTGCCATCCATTGAAAAGTGGCACATACCTGGTGCATTTGTGGCGCAGCCTGATAATGAGGCGTCTTGCACTTGAGGAACCTTAGTCACGTAGGTTCGATTCTGCTCAGAACCGAACAAATTTTCGGGATCTTTTTCGTCATTATAGAGTGGCACATTCCCAGTTGCACATACCTACAATTACCCAAGTTGGCAACAAAGAGGTTCATTGAAAGCCCACAGAGACTGAGGGGGCGCATGCCCGATGCTCCAAGTCGGCGTCAAAGAGTTTCTTCAAACAGCCGAAAAAAAATAAATTTCTTTGTAACTAACATGCATAAACAGAAATTGTCAAGTACACTGGAAAGTTCACAATGCCGAGTTTGGACTACAGTGCTCAATTTCAAGTTGCATTCCCAGGCGGAGGAAAAAATCGGCTTTACTGGGCGATCCTTGGTCCGTATACTTTTGCTCACTGGTGTACATACATGTATGTATGTATGTATGTATGTATGTATGTATGTATGTATGTATGTATGTATGTATGTATGTATGTATGTATGTATGTGTGTGTGTGTGTGCGTGTGCGTGTGCGTGTGCGTGTGCGTGTGCGTGTGCGTGTGCGTGTGCGTGTGCGTGTGCGTGTGCGTGTGCGTGTGCGTGTGTGTGTGTGTGTGTGTGTGTGTGTGTGTGTGTGTGTGTGTGTGTGTGTGTGTGTGTGTGTGTGTGTGTGTGTGTGTGTGTAGCCACTGGAAAGTGCGTGAAGTAGCCTAAGAATGCGAACGCATTAAAACTTAGTTTAGATGTGGTTAACCAGTGAAAGGCTGCTCTACCGAAGTTGAAACGGATGTAATTAGTGTTTGGTGCGCAAAGCCGACAGAGACAAACATTTGGAGGACGCTTAAGAATTGTCTCTGAGTGTGCAACGCGATAGCATTTAAAGATCCCTGAGTGCTTCTCACGCTTCACGGCAACTGCAGCTCATGTAACCGTAACGATTACTTGGAAACGTTGGCCGCGAATGCTATGAACGAAGGCGGGCTTTGTGCTTCTTTTTTTTTTTCATGGCGTGCAAGGAACCAAGGGGCCGCACCATTCCTGCATATACATACCTCAAACGTCAGTTGGAAAACGCTATCGCGTTGGAAAAAGTTTGTGTTTGAGTTTCCGCGTAACAAAAATTATTTTTTATCGTACATTCGAATTACAATCCGATGCTATCATGTCTGTAGGTTGTGTGTAAGTCGTAATTCACCATTTTTATGACGCATTTTACTTTCAGAAATTCAATTAGTTCAGTAGCTTCTTTGCGCTACATGGAGGGCCTGCGTGATTGAGTATGAGCGATTCGGTATGCGTGGCTCGTATAGATTATTCCCGAAACGATGGTCGACGTTGGACTCGGTATTGAAAATCATTTTGTACATGTACACATTTTGTTTATGTGTAACTGTGCCTTTCCGTGGGTATACGTGTTTACATGTTGGTGCGTGAGGACTCGGACACTACTTACGTTGACAACGCGCTGTGTTTCGTTTCTTACGTGTTATCGTCCGGGTGGAATTGTGCCGTGATTATGACTCACTGTTCATATCGTCTCTTGTCGAAATAAACTTTTTCTAAACACTCGGTATGCCGGACGCCGACGGTGGATTTTCTGCGACAAGGAGTCTCTAACGCTCTCGCGTTAACATGGGGAAACTAAAGCGCGAGATGACGGTGCGCATGCGCGTGAAGTGGCGCACAAGAATATGCTAGCTGCTCGGCGACCATGGTGCGTGATGGATCTGTTTCCCAATGACCACTATAGCATCTGCGGGGCGTGATGAGCAAGCAGTGGTTCGTCATTATTGAACTGTGGTGAAGCTAAACGTCGACTAGTGCGAACCGACGCGTTGATTAGTGTCCGTGTAAAGAGACTAAATATGGAAGTCGGCGACAGCGAAATGGACAGAAAGGGAAAGCCAACAGCCGCTTCTCTATGCCTGTTCTCGAACGTGGATGCGAAATTTGAACGTTACGCGCGATAGCTGTGGGAAAAGCGACTAAATACGTCAACTGGTGGAAAAGGAGAGAGAGAGAGAGAGCAGAGAGGTGGAAAAGGAGTGAGTGAGAGAGAGAGAGAGAAAGAGAGAGAGATAGAGAGAGAGAACAATAAGGCACTCTTGTGTCACCGGTCTCTAAAGTGTGTGTGCGACAACAGGCTACATGAGCCCAACCGTACATATAGACGTGCGTATCTGCTGAGCCTCGGTGTAACGGAACACTCGATTCTCGTGCATGCCCGTCCGACGAAAGCGTGCCGGCCTGAACCCGCGGTGACCCCTGCAACGAAACATACGGACGCCAGAGCGGGGCAAGTGACAGGATAATGAAGGCAGAGGCTTCTGCTTGTGACGTCGTTCGCCATTGACGTCACGCGCGCGCCTGTTTTGACCAATCAACGGCGGCCGCCGAGAGGTCACCGCGGATGTGGCTCTGTGCCGGGAAGAGCGCGGTTGCCCCGCGGAGAGGAAATATAGAGGAGTGGGCGTCGGGGGCGAAGAGGAGGTTTCGGACCGGGGGCTTTGTGTGCGACGGAAACACCTCGGCGGTATTGTGACCCCGCGGTACAGGAGGCTGACAGCGACAGGACGGAAACATTGGGCGTGTCAAAGGCGAGACGAGAAAGAGAAGAGACAAAACACAACACGAAAGCAAAGGAGGTCACCGGACCGCTTTGCTACTCTAGGCAGGTGAAGTGGGATATTGGTACAGCGAATCAACACCGCGTGTGAGACGAAAAAAAAAAAGACAAGACAAAGCAACCGGGAGAAAGTGGCTGGATGCTGCGATGACAAAAAGAAAAAAAGGAAGAAAAAGAAGCAAGCAAGCAATCAAACAGGCAAGCAGACAAACAAACACAAACAAAGAACAACTGAAAGGCTAAAAAATACAGACGTTGGAATGAGGTGAGTGCCTGGAACGCGAGAGGTGAAGTGTTGCAGTAGTTTGTGCCTTCCAGGGGACCAGCCAATTGACTGGACTAGCGCGGGCGTTTTCGGAATGCCGCCGGGGTGCTGTAGCCGCCCAGACGGAAGTTCCTTGGATGCTTCATTATGGAAAGCGCGATTCGTGGACTTCGGCTTTTTTCTCATATCTATTTTTTTTCTTCTTACTCTTCCGTCCTTGTTGGACGCAAGCGATAGGTGTGCGCCTCTTTGTTCGTTTTTGATATTTTTTTACCCGTTCTCATAACTTTTCCTGCCGCACCGCAAGCTCTTAGTCGGAGCTGCTGCCAGCGTTTGTTCTTATTTAGTCGTCACACCCATGAAACAAAAAAGAAAGAGAGAGGGAACTGATATCAGAACCCATGCAAACACGCATACACGAAGACCCAGTTACCAAAAATCAAAAATATGCCCGATATAGATAAAAAATCCCGTAGCGATAGCGGGAGAGTATTCTTCGCGACTACATCGAAAGTCGTTAGAATATTCATCAGGATGGTCTTCGCAGAAATTTATTTGGGTGGCCTGTGGAAAGTCTACAGACGTTTACGTAAAGTCTTTAGGCTGTACATAGCCGGCTTCTGGAGTTGTAGCCCTAGACTTCTCGCATGGTAACGGCTGTGATCTTTCTGCAAAAAATACGTTCGGAAGTTCATAAACCACTATAGGCCAAATAACGGACTTATATATATATATATATATATATATATATATATATATATATATATATATATATATATATATATATATATATATATATATATATATGTATGTATATATATATATATATATATATATATATATATATATATATGTATATATATATATATATATGTATATATATATATATATATGTATATATATATATATATATATATATATATATGAAAGTGAAAACGTTTCTAATGACAGAGACAGGGTACACGTCATACTGGAGAAAAGGGGGCAGATCGCACCAGATGCCGCGCTAATGAAGTTTGTCCGCTTCTTCATCGGCTTTCTCGACGCTTAGGCTCCTGCGTATTGGATCCTCATCGGCTTCGCTTCTTGCCCCTTGCGAGTGCGCCAATCACGCAACCCCTTACCGCGCGCAGTCGCCGCGTAGACTGTCTTCTCCTCGTTTTCTTCAGTCGTCTTCACCCCCTCTCTTACCGGTTCGTTAGCTTTGCCGCTGCACAAACGCCTGCGCTCGCGAAGAGGAGGAAACCAACCGACAGAACATCGTCGGTCGCTGAAGCCCAATTACTCAGTCGCGGCTTTCCGCCTTTCCTACCTATCGACCTGGAACTGTTTGTGCAGACCGGTGGAGCGTCCTATGATGAATAATCGGCTTCGATCTTAATCCCGTCCAAGTCGCCCCCCCCCCCCCCCAATTTGGCGTTCCTTCGTTAGAGTTTCTGCTCGCTTAAGCCTTCTTTTCCCGCGCAGACATATAGCATATGTCTCTGTCTGCGCTTCCGCACTGGCTTTCGCATGAGAGATCACCGGAAAACGGTCGTCTTGACAGAGCTGTGCATGCAAGCACCGAGACTTAAGGATACACTCACTGACACGGAAATGGCCCGTCTCATGTTTTATTTTTGTTAAATAATAAATTGTAGGGCTTAACGCCCAGAACATATGCGCAGTAAGTGAGGGATGCCGTAATAGCGGGCTGCGGATTAATTTAGGCCACCCAGGTTTCTTGGTATCCTTACCATGTACCTAAATGCTAGCTATTATTATTATTAGTATTATTATTATTATTATTATTATTATTATTATTATTATTATTGCTGGTGCTTCTCCGACTGTGTATATTATTCCTGTTCCCATGTGCGCCAGAACCAAGACCAGCAGCTTGTTCCTGGGCGCATTAAAGAGCAATTGATGGATTTACTCAAGGCATAAAAAGTTCAGCGGCGATTTAGCAGCAGATTCGAGAGAAATGCGTTAGGCATTACGTCGCGCCTCTTTAAGTAGCAGCAGCCGTGATTTAAACCGCGCTCACTACATTTCACGGTGTAGCTCAGGAGGCACTCCGCACACATCCTGCCTCTTCGAGTATCGAAGTCGCCACTGCCATCGATGCCTGAAGACACTAACGGTTGTAGTCATTTTTATATCCGAACAGAAACAAATGTTCTACAATTTAGAGTCCCGAGTTCTCGAATCGAATATGGATTGTATAGGGAAGACTATGCGATTCTTATAAAAAAAAATCGATACCCGTATAGTATATATATATATATATATATATATATATATATATATATATATATATATATATATATATATATATTGTACTGAAGGCAACTTGGCAGTGGGCATGGTGCCAGTGGAAGACGACGACGTGAAGTGCTTGCTTCCCCGTTACGATATAGCGCCGATCTGTTTAAGCCTAGCGCTACAACCTATAGCTAGGGACCTTTCTGCATCGGCATCTTTTATCTTTATCGGTATGCAAGAGAAAAGAGAAAGATGTGGCAACAGCAGTCTACTGTAGTATTGTTGCAGCATTTGTCGCCGATGGGAGCCCACGGAGGTTGTGGGTTAGGCTTACCCCAGGGAAGTGTTATCCTTTCGTCCATTTTCATTTGCCTTTGAATAACTATTTTCTACATTCCAATTTATACCACAGGAAATTTCTCCGATGCTTTCCTTGGCTTCACTGTCTGTTGGCAGTACGCGGTCATTATTAACTAAATTGGGGCCCTCAGGTCCCCTTGTTCTCTCTCTCTCTCTCTCTCATATATATATATATATATATATATATATATATATATATATATGAGAGAGAGAGATAAATATATATATATATTTTTTGTCGTATATATATATATATATATATATATATATATATATATATATATATATATATATATATATATATATATATATATATATATATATATATACTGGGCAATGGGCATGGTGCTAGTGAATGAGGAGAAGACGACGAGGAGTGCTTGCTTGCCCGTTTCGATATAGCACCGACCTGTTTTAAACCTACCGCTGCAACCTAGAGCTAGTGCTGCTATATATATGTATATATATAGCATACATATATGTATATATATATATATATATATATATATATATATATATATATATATATATATATATATATATATATATATATATATATATATATATATATATATATATGTATGTATATATGTATGTATATATATATATATATATGTATGTATATATATATATGTATATATATATATATATATATATATATATATATATACTAGCAATAGTAATAATAGCATGAAACAACGTCACATCACTTCTGTTGATTACGGAATGCTTCCATGCAGTATTTTCATTCTGCAATTGGTAACAGTTTAAAATGCGTGCCAGTAGCTTTTGACAACCTTCAGTGCGAAGCTGGCGTAAAATTGAGCTGTCTGGTGCGCACCACGCTGCCTTGGGTTTTATTGTCCTTCTGTTTTTTGTCGTCCTCCTTGTGCAACCACTCGGAGTTCCGACTGGAGCATTGGCTACTTCAGGTGCTGAGCAAGTTCTGATGGGAGGCGACTTCAATCTTCCGCATATTGATTGGATAAGTTACGCTCCCATCTTGCGCTTGCCGTCTGGCCGGCACTTTACACTTGAAGGGTACTTATTAAAGGGGATCGGTTACATCAGTTTGTTATTTCCATTCCTGCGTACAGTGGGTCATGTGCTAGAGCACTAGATCTTGTTATTTGCAAGCGCTCCGCTTTTATAAAGCCAGTTACAGCGATGACGGCGATCAGTGACCATGAGGTAGACGTCGGTAGTACTGCTTGCGAAGCTATAAAGTTAAAGATAATGCAGCCGCGAAGAATAAATTTTTATGAAAGCGGTAGCTGTGACGCGATATCGTCCAATCTATCGTTATTTTTGTTATTTCTGACAGCATTTCGCGAGTGTTCTTTAGTCATGAACATTGCCAGTCTTTGGGATCTTCTTAAAGCTGGGCTCGCTCGTTTGTCATGTTTCTTTCAAGGTTCCTTCAAGGTTCAAGTGTTCCTTTCAAGGTATGATAAACCCTGAATTACAGAGAAATTAAGGAAGATAATTAACGAAAGAAAAAAAAAACGCCTTTTCGATTGCTTGCGGATAACAGAGGCTGCCTACGCTCAGGAAAGACAAGATGAGCTAAGTAGAATGCTAAAAAAAGAACAATTACGTGAAGCTAGAGATACCTTAATGCTTCCTTACAGAGAAAACTTATTGCTATCCCAAGAGGGTCTGGAAATACGTGAAATCAAGATGGTCTCCGTTGGTACCCCGGCAATCACCGATAATCAAACAAACTCATGGAAAGACTCAGACGTACAAGGCAGTCTGCTTTAACAGATATTTTCTATTGGTGTGGTTCTGAAAAATTTCAACGGGGAATGGCGTCTGTTACGCGCCACATTTCTGAACGTATGGCTTCCATTGTTATCTCCACAAATTGCGTGCGCTTCCTTCTCGAATATCTTGATTCAATCTCGGCTTCAGGGCCTGATGCCATTTCCAATCATACAGTGAAGAGATTTGCAAGTGGCTTGGCGCCATTTCTTGCTATGTTCTTTTTTTGATCACCAGAAGCTCAGTCTCTCGCGTTTGAGTGGAAAATTTGCAAGTGTTGTGCCAGCTAAGTCCAGTAACAAAAATAGTGTCACAAACTACAGAACGATTTGTTTGGCAAGCGTCTTGAGCAGCTGACCTATAGCAGTATTACAAAACATCTGGAATCCTATAATTTCTTTTATTCAGTTCAACATGGTTTTAGATCCAGTTTATCGTGCGTTACCCAATTTTGTGAATTTTCGCGTGATGTTTTTAGTTTACGATAGCGGGCTACAATCTGATTAAGAAATCCTAGGTTCTCAAAAGGCATTCGACACTCCCTATTGAAAAATGCATATGCCCTGTAACTCCCATATCCAATAATCCAATAATGGAAGATATACGACCCCATACAAAAACCCGCTTTTCCTATATCTCGTAGGAGTTACGGGGAATACGGTGTTTTTCCAGTAGGGCTGTTCTGCATGCTCTTTTGTTACATAAGTTGTCATTTTAGGACTGCCTCTTTCTCTTCTTGGTTGGGTTAGGGATTACCTAGTGAGTAGACAGCAGTACGTTGTCATAATTGGTTCTTCTTCGTATGTTTACGTGACTTCTGGCACTTCCGGGGTGCCACATGGTTCAATGTTAGGACCGCTACTTTTTTTTACTTTATAATAATGATTTGTCAAAGCTGTTAATCTCGAATATCAGACTCCACGCGGATGACTGTATCATTTATAAGTGCATATACGGCACGGATGATATTGATGTCTTACAGCATGACTTTTGGGTTGTACAAATAAAATTGAAAATGCTTTTGAATCTAGGAAGGTGTTGTTTTATTAGTTTTACCAGGAAACGTAAGTCCTTTTATTTTTGTTAAAGCCTTTCTGCTACCTCGCTTGGCGACACGTTTAACATTTTAAATACCTTGGTGTTTATTTATGTTCTGACTTATCTTGGAATAAACATATGGGTAACTGGTAAAGCTGGTAACTGGTAAGCATATAACTGGTAAAGCCATGCAATGGTGTATTAAATTTTATTAAACGTAACTTCAAACTTGCCCACAAGAGCCTTAAAGAAGTTCTATATGTGACTAATGTTAGACCAATCGTTGAGTATCATTGTGCAGTTTGGTATCGTCAAGGCCACATGCTAACCTATAAATTTGAACGCGTACAAAACCGTGCTGCACACTTTCTCAACTGTATTGTAACCTTAATTCCAGCCTACCTCAAATTAATAATGAACTAGGTTTGAGAACTGTTCAGCAGCAAAAATATTTTTGCGATTAAAATCTTTTCATTCCATTTTTCATCATGAAACTGGTATTAATTAAGCTTTCTATCTGATCAGCCCATACTAGTCATCGCACAGAAATGATAATGCTAAAAAAGTTCGAGAAATAAGATGTCGTACGGATGTATTTGTTGATTATTTTGTTTTCCTATTGCAATTCCTGAGTGGAATCAGCTGGTTGCGAGTGTTGTTGATGCTCCCACAAGTATGTTTCGCTAATCCTTGCAATATGTTATGTTTTAGCTTATTGTTCAAGTGACAGCTGTGCCTGTCCGCTTTCTTGTCTTTCATTTCGGTCATTTCTTCCACCTACCGCTTGCAATATTGCCCAATTAGGTGATGTAAATAAAAATATAAATAAATAAATAAATAAATATATAAATGCCCTTTACAAGAGAGCGGTTGTTTCAATGCCAAAGACGTAAAAAATATAACAAATGAAAACACATTCTAAAGAATCGCAATACGCTTTATGCACGTCAAGCAACCCTATGAACCCTATTAACACGGTAGGGTTAGGGGCCCCGTGTCGCAGTGAATCCGGGGTCGGGCATCGTTTCGGCAAGAAAGATTTTTTCGCAGAAAGACTCCCTTGCGCCCTCCACGTGGCACAAGGAAGCGACTGAAATAAATAAATTTCGCAAGCTAAATATGTAGCAAAATCGTGAAGTACGACTTAAACACAACCTACAGAGATTATTACGTCGGACTGTAATTTGACTGCCCGAGAAACCATAATTCTGTTACGTGAAAACTCAAAGAAACCCCTTTTTTCCAGCATTTCTACCACTCATAGGCCGGCCACGGCGTACGCCATTCGCGCGCGCCGGCGCGTGAGCATCTCGGGCGCCACGGAGCGGCGCGCCAGGTTCCTTGCAATACCTCCAGATGGCGTTCGCATCCACCGCATCACGGCCACGCTACAGGCCGCGTTTCTAACAAAAAGCGCGCCTTCGGGTACAGCGCTCGCGGCCAGCGTTCCCCGGCAAACATTGCGGCTACATATGCACCAGCTACCGGCAGGCTGAGAAGCAGTCGGGGATCTTTGAATGTTCTCGCATTCAGCTCTTAAAGGCGAACCTTAAGCGTCCTCCAAATTTTTATCTCTGTCGGCTTTGTGCACCAGACACTAATTACGTCAATTACAACCAATCACAGAGGAGGACGCGCGCCGTGCGCGCCTCTGGGTTCCTTGCACCACCACCAGATGGCGCTCACCTGCGCACATCCGTGGCAGCGACGGCATTGCATTAGTCTCTCTACAATGCCTCAGTAAAGCTTTCTATATGTGTCGCTTCATGCGGAAATTCATTAAAGAGAAACTCGTGTTTCGACTCTTTAGGTACTCACACAGAGTTTCGCTGTTCATAAATTCCGATTCGGCGGATACACTGCGTATTTGTTTAGGTGTAATGCCTGACTCATTGTGGGACGAAAGAATGGCCGCCCACTTCCGAGCACGTAAATGCTGTCCGCAGCAAAATCATGCAAGCCCGCACACGCCGTAATTTGCGCGCATAAAATGCGTACTCTTGAAAGATAAACAAAGAATACAAACGACCTATATCTCAGGTGTTCAACATGCACGCCGCAGCACATTATGCTCTTTCGCAAGCTGTGCAGACCAAGTAGCATATAAGGGTGTTGCAAGGCGGGTCACCAGAATTTAATCTAGCAACTTTGAAAGTTCATGCTACGACTCTAGTCAAAATGAAACTATTACAAGCAAGCGGTTGGGTTGGTGGCCTTTGCGTGTGGTTTACACTTTTCTTCTCTACTTTCTTTCCCCTTTCTTGCTATATATTTTTTCCTTCTTCAGCACACAGTAACCAGCTAGATCCCCTTCTCTGATTCACTTCACTGCCTCTCCTTCCCTTTATGTTTATCTCAATGGCTGTCACATTCTACTATTACTTTACGCTTAAGGGACAAAACCTTTTAAATATCCTTCTGAGAATTCACGTGTTCAGCTGGCGCCGACCGCCAGATGTGACGTGAATTTCATTCTTTTTCTTCATCTCTTATCTTACCTCCCAATCCCTTATACACTGAGGCAATAGAGGCCACCTGTTTGAATAAAGGAATTGAACCAATCAAATAAAACTCAACCTCAACGACACATCCAGAAAATCTATAGCCGGCTGCTTCTCAATGTTCCAGTATGACCAGAAAAATGTGGCCGGAGTGAGTGATCGGGCCAAAAGTTACCACGTCTCATAAGTGGGTACCGGGATCAGACCGCGCTGCAGTCTTGCGTAAGACCGTTCCCTCAAGCGAGCAGCGAGCGCCCTTTTCTTTCACACTTGTGCGGCTGTAGCTTCGTGCTGGAAGTGCGTCACCCTGACGTCAGAGGTGACGCGATATCTTGCCATTTCCGAAAGAAGCATTATGCGGAGAGAGCCCAAGCTCGGCACCCCCTTCGCCTCTCACTCCTATCCCCTTCCTCCCTTTTCTTACCTTCACGTTTGTCTCCTTTCTTTCGTAAGGAACGGCAGGGATTGCGGGGAGGAGGGGTCGATTGTGAGAACAGGCGGGAGGTCGGGGGAGGGGCAGTGATGTGCCACTGGGGCGTGCGTCTGACCGCGTGTCGGCCCCGAACCAACGCCTTCGCCGCCGGGGCCCCGAGTCGCCTTCTTACTCGAGGATTTCGCTTTCTTTCGTCTCTTATCCCGGGAGCATGCCCCAGTTCCCCGCTTCCCGACTGGTGGTCGCTATCCTTTCGCGGACCTCAGAATGCAAGAAGTTTGCTGCTTCTCCTGT
>NC_091822.1:152436449-152516449 GCF_038994185.2 Dermacentor albipictus | reverse complement strand
GCCTTTGTCACGGACGCCGAACGGCACTGGCGCGGAGAAAAGAGCGCTTGCATTTTGCGTAATGCATAGTGCTACTTTTCACTTTTACTGGCCTTGTCATCTCCATTTAGTGGAGGCTTTCTTATGCGTTAAGCTTTCTTTGAGAGCAAACCGCGATTTTTCGTTTCTAACCATTTTCGTGGACCGATGCCGAAGCAGATAAGTCTAACAGAGCCGTAAAAACCGCACTGTGACAATGGGAGCGTCCTTGCACTCATTCCTCGTGATAGCTAGCCTTCCGAGACGCTGTCGTTGCAACGTTTCACATCTGGTCGAAGACGCCGACGTTTGGGACGCTGTGCCTCTGGTAGCGGGTGGGACACGGCGTTCTGAACTGGTACTTCAGGAAGTGACATTGGGTATACCGGTTGCCTCCCGCGTATGGGCAAGTCACAGTGGTAAGGCGAGTGAAACTCCTAGCACATAGTGCAACATAGTGCCACAAATAGCCACGTTACAAAGCCTTCTAAACGCATTATTAAGGCGAAAACCTTAAATGTCTCATCAGAAGGCGGCGTTGAAAGCGCGGTTTGCGGCTCACGAAGCCATGCGAGCTGGTCTCGCGCAGAGGCGCACTCCTGCCCACTGCTTGCGCGTTCATCTTCGTCTTCCACAGTTGGCTCTGATGCGCTCATCATGCCAAAAAAAAAAAGGGACGAAGTTAATATTTAGATAGAGTTGATTCAGAAACTCCAACCCACTCCCTTCGGTCGGAGTCGAACTCTCGAGCTTATGTGTGAGACGACCCGACTTTTGGTGATGAGACGAAGTTAACTGGGCACAGTTAATTAATAGGGAGCTAATTAAGGCACTCGAGCCCGCGACCTTTGGTGGAAGTCGTACCCTCGAGCTTATGTGGGAGTCGACCCGACCTTTGGTGCTAAAGCGAAGTTAGTTAGTTAGGCGCAGTTAATTAATATAGAGTCAATTAAGGCATCCGAACCCACGACCTTTGGTGTTAGGGTAGAGTTAATTGAGGTAGAGTTAATATAGGGTGGCGTCAATTAAAGCACTCGAAATGGTGACCTTTGGTGAGAGTCGAATCCACGAGCCTTGGTGTTAATTAGGGTGAATTTATTTAAGGTATAGTTAATTAAAGTAGCGTCAATTAAGGCACTCGAACCCACAACCATTGGAGGGAGAAAACAACTAATAAGAAGTAATCGCTCATTCGAATGAGCGTGTCAGCTAATTTAATTAATGCATCTTGAGCGTGCGGGTTTTCACCTTCACCTTCTTGGCGTATGCTAATGTGACTCAATTATATTTTTTGCCTAACGACCGTGATTGGTTCTTCATAACTTTTTTTTTCCGTGCCTGCTTCTATCATGTTTTCTTCTTGCGTTGTTTCCTTGAGGGGGTAAGTAGGCGAGCCTAATTCACTAGATGTGAGCTTAATGTCCCAGTTTTCCGCGTGTCCGTCCATAGCCTTGCTTTGCAGCGCAATGTTACGCAAGTTCTCCGAACCAAGGGGCCCGCTACGACAAATTATTACATTCGCCCAAGAATTCTGATTTGGGATGGAGGGCGTCATTTCTTGCGAGAAAAAAGGATTAAAGTTCGGAGTAGGGGAGTTAGCCAGGATTCGAGGACACCGTGACAACAATGGGACACGTTTTCAGGCGCGAACAGTGGAGCGTGACAACGCGAAGGCACATGAAGAGACGACGCGCTGCGCCGAATGACAAGCGATTTAAGTTTGTGACACGCAAACATTTAAATGCGCTGTTAAGCTTCGTGGAAGGCATAAAAACATAAAAAAAGAGCGAGGCTGGGGGCGGTGACGTGCAACGGGGCACGGGCACGGCGCATGCGCGTGGTCGCCGGTTTTTCTCGTCACTTAATACAGATGCTGTATGACACATTTATTTTATTTCAGTTTTATTCTCCGGCGGGGGGGGGGGGGAGGGTGTTCGGTTATGTTATAGGTCTTTTTTTTCTTTTTTCTGGTTTTGCAGCGTGTTATACTTTTATGTGTTTGCGCCTTACGTTATTCGCGCTGCGGTTTCCGCCTGAAGAAGAATAACCAACCAGCCGACGCATTCACTTTAACGTGAAAGAAATTGAAAAGTATTGGACAAAAGCAGCCGACAAGTGTTTGGCTTGAAGACGACATATAAGCTGTCAGACACTTCACCTTCGTAACAAGAATCGCACGGGAAAAAGAAAAATGGGGGGAGGGGAGCGTCAGAAGTGCTTGTGGACAGTTTTAAACTTCACTGCTTGCGTGGGGGCACGTTTGCATTGCATTCTCGCTGTCACGTCTCATAGTTATTCCATCGCTCAACGCGTACTGCATTCTTTCTTTATTTTTTTTGCCTTTGTTACTTTTCTCTTCTCAGTATATTTTTTTCTTGAGAAGCAACGGTGGCTTTCTAGCGATGGCGTTCTGCTGCTGAAAATGAGGTCGCGGGATCGATTCCCGGCAGCTGCGACCACATTCGCATGGAGACGTAATGCAAAAAGAAAAAAAGAAGAAAAGAAAACGTCGTATGCCGCGCTTTGGGTGGTCGTAACTAATTGGAAGCCCTCCACTACACCGTCCGTCCCACACACTGCACTGCGCAGCTACGGTGCATTCAACCGTCACAACGTAATTTATCTCAATATTTCTCTTTTTTATCAACCTAAGCTTACACAGTTTGCAAGAACAACTATTCGCCGGTTATCATGTTAGTCTTGGAGGAGAGCAGCCGACACGCCGTAGCTGCACCCGCCCAACCTGCCCTTTCACTAATCAGAGATTCATGCTCCTGACAACAGGCGCCAAGAGAGTAAGCTGTCAGACTTCTTCGAGGTATTGCGACGTGAGCCAGTGGCTCAAACTGTTACTGATGCTTTCTTTTGTTATCATTTTTTTTATTGAGGGCTGCCTCGTGCTATAGTAGAAAAACAAACGCCTTCGTAGCATAAACGGATGCAACTTTGCATCGTGCAGGAACTTCAGTAATCCTGTGCCATGAGAGCCCTTCGGGAGCCACGTGATGACTTCAGCATGCCGGGCACTTCCGAGGCCAGAACGTGTTAGTAAGGGCTCCCAGGTGTGGCGTGTGCCTGGGTGAGTCTACAGCAGGCGGTAAACACCGGCGTCTTATGTCGGGGTCGCGCAGTTGGGACAGGTGGCGTCGCCTTTGATGAAGCCCTTCCACTTCGGGGCTATAGGAGGGTCGTAATTTCGAAGCGACAGCTTTAAGTGTTCCGTTGCGCAGGAAATACGGCGTCGTCGGCGTTGTTCCTGCGTTTACGGTGCGGTGGCAGCGCGCTGAACGTGAGCGAAAACTCCCCCAATGAAGCGAAGAAATAATGAAATTCGTTAGGAGGGTAAAGAACGTTTGCATTGGCGCCAAATTTCTCGGCAAGGTTCCTGTAATCAAACTAAAGTAAATTAGCTGAAAAGAAAATTGGGGTTTAGGTGGAAATCGAATCAAGAACTTTCAAAATGCGAATAGGCCAGGAAGGGACGTTGGTTCAAGGCTGTTAGAGAGGATCGTATTGAATGCTCTCCGGTCTTTGAGCCAGTAATGTATCTTAGAAAAAGGTACTGTAACAGGCTTGGTAATTATGAGTACAGTAATTAAGAACGGGCTAATTATACAGAAATTAATGCGAGCATTGGGGTGGTTGATTGTACTTAAACAAATATGTGTGCATGTGTGGTGTATGCGTAAGTAGGTTGTGCTCTGACTTGATAAAATGTCTTAAATAGACGCACTGACGCGTACATGGTAATTGTGAATATGCTAATCAGCAATCAGGTAATTAGATTGAAGTAGAAGCGTGTTGCGGCTTATTGAAATGAAACGGCTGGATGCCTGTGTAGTGTGACGTATCGATGAAAAGGTTGTGGTTCGAGTATCTGGTTTTGGTAATAAGTGTGTATAGTAATGTGTAAATTAATTACAGGTGTTCTGCGAGTGTTTGGATACTTCATTGAATTTGTATCGATGCGATGTGGATATAGAGAAGCGTTTCACACGATTCAGTATACGTGAGAGTAGGAGTAATTAGTGATGAGCATTTCATTTTCACATGGTGATTAGGGATAGGTGATTGATAGTGATTGGTCATGCGTGATCGATTGTGTGAATAAATGCGCTTTGAAATTTGTGCTGTCATGGTATTGAAACTGTAAAGTATGAGCCCAAACTCTCGTATAGAGTTTGGGATTGTCAGCTAATACTAATGCTATCGCGTTCTAGTCTTAAAGGAGAAGCTTACGCATCTTCCACGTTTTTTACACTTGGCGATGGTCTAGAGAATATGATCTTCTCTTGTTCAATATCCCCGCTTCGTGGTTGCAATTGTAGTCCCCTATTAATCATCGCGCCTGCACAGCCATGCGAAGTAATCACTGATGACCTTGCTTTGCTATAGTGTCGCGCGCCAAGATCAATCAAAGCGTGCTCTTGTGAGCAGCCGGGCAGAACGCTGCAGCTGTGGCATGGCGATCGCATTCTTCGACAAACGTTTGTAAGGACGATAACAGGCAATATCGACCGGCGTCACACTGTTTAATCCACGACAAACACTTTCCAGCCAGCTTCGAACGCAGATGCTGGTGATCAACAGCAAAATGAGCCCGCAAGCAGCGCGAACTAAATGAAAGGAAAAAAAAAAGAACTCGACATCCAAGGTATATACCTCAATGTGCTGCGTCAGGAACGCGAGGAAAACTTCGAGGAGAGAGTGCCTTTATCAAAGATCGTATCTTTCTTCACCTCCGCCTCGGGCTGGCCCGGTATTGCACTATCTCCCGGATCGGCCTAGATATTTGTCCATGGATATGGACGCGTAAAATGCCAACCGACGATTGGCTTACAGCTTCGCTGTAAAGTGCCGACCAACGAGAGGTTAACAGCTTCGTTGTAAAGGGCACACAAAAACATGTCATGCCCGCGACCTCTGGAAACCGTCTATTTGTGTGTGGATTTGTACACAGCACAGACGGAGATTGGTGGCCACTGTGCATGTATTTTGAAGGACGCACAGCAAACCAACTGCTATGGCGGACGAAGACGACTTGTTGCGATGAAGGTGTTCTTCAAACGTTTTAGCGCCATCGGTTAAGGAACAAGCGAGGGAACAATGTGGTGGTGTTTGTGGTGAGAGCTTTCTAATCGCTTAGCGAATGAGTTGATCAACATAACATCGCTGTCGTTTGGTGATATTCCTTTCTTAACATCTTTTTTTTCTTTTATGTTTCTTTTTGAGAAGAAAAGATGAATTGTAATATAGTCGTACATTTCATACAGTTCACCATCAATATCATGATATTGCCGAAGCAGGTGAAGAACTTTATTAAACGAGTCGTCGTCGGGAAGGCGTCGCAATGCTTTCACATTCATCCACGTAGAGATACCGAGTGCCCTTGCCTTTGTTATTCGTGCATGTATTTGTTTATATATCTATATTTACTCATATAGGCACTCGTCAAGGTCAACCCAAGGCTACATAAGCGGTCAGAAACCACATACAAACGGCAAAGTAGGGAAAAGAGCCACAGAAAGCTGTCGCCTTAACGATGAACTTTAAATTAATTTTAAACAAGGCATTTGAAAGAAATAAAGGTCTCAGCACGGAGCAAGTTTCTTGAACTTTTCCTTAGCCTAGAAGGACCGATACATGTGAAATTACATTGAAATCCGTGCACAGCACTTGAAGCACTGGACAATCGTCCAGTATCACATCAGAATGTTCTCGGTCAGTGCTCGCCTAGGTAACTGCGCTCGGAAAATTATATCTGTGCTGGTCAAATTACTAAAGTTTTCGGGACTGCGCAAGAATACTTTGAGAACGCAGTCCGCTACCGCTGGACTGTGCACCCGGTTTCTTTCGTTTTTACTGCCATCTTTTTCTATGCCCTTACCATTCCCCCAGGGCAGCACAGCTAACTAGATCTATCTCTTCGTAACGTCCCCGGCTTTCTTTACGTCCTTTTTCTCTTTAAAATCCATTACGTCACATTATTGGGCCAGCGATGCAGCAATGGCGTCAAATTTGCGAGAACGAAGCTTGTTCTTCGTTTTTTTTTCTTGCAAAAGCAATCAGCCTCTTAATGCGATCTCATTCACAGCCGGACCTGGCCCATTTTGTAGGGGATGCTCTACCATCCACCACACGTCCCTAAATAACTCCTTACGCAAATGCCGGCTTATAGACCCCGTCTATCATAATCCGCGCAGCCTATACCAGTTTATCAGTTTACCGGGTTTTGCGGGTTCAGCAGAGCTTGTCTTTAATCCTTATGGTGTCACCTTCTGTCACCTTCTATTCGTTCTAAAGCTTTTGATGAGGTGTCGCATAACAAACTTATTCTGAAACTTCAGTCTACCCTGGACAAGGTACAAATTCTTGACCGGATCACTAATCTCCTCGCAGACAGATCGCAATTCGTAGAACTTAGAACTAGGTTGCGCATAATCTCGAAGAGGTTGTCAGCAGGGCAGGCGTCAGGTTGCTGTTCACTGCCAAAAAAAAGTTAGGCAGCCTGTGCCATCAAGTCAGTCGGGTAACCGAGAACAAAAAAAAAAGCTGTAAAAAGCAGTACAGACTACTGTTGTGACTGTGTGGTGTATGAGATTCCCCTTTCATGCAAGCGTTTTTATATCGGCCAAACGGGCCGGTGCATCAATGACCGCATGCGCGAGAACTCAAACAAAGTTCAAAAACGCGCTAAAGAGAGTCAGTTATCACTGCATTGCAATGAATGCAGCTGCAAGCCGTCTTTCAAAGATGTGACCTAACTGTCAAAATACCGCGATGAACACGCACGCCTTATTTCCAAAACTTTCCACACTAATGTTAGCGCCGAAGCATGTGTAAGCCTTCCCTCTATTTCTCTCCTTCCAAAGGAGATTGGCTGCTTATCGCATTCATTGCAATTACAATTGCAAAGCGCTTAGCGTAATTTTTAACAAATTTAACCGAACAAGTTCGCCTACAGAACTGCTTGAGAAGGTTGGATTACTGACCATAAAAAGCCGGGCGAAATGGGCACGCTTATAGGTAACGTACCAAGTATTACACGCCTCCTAAATATAGACAAGTCCTATTATATTAGGCAAAGCACAGCAAGAACTGCACGCCAGAAAAAGTGCCACACCCTTCCTTCTTGCAAATTCCACACAGATGCCCACAAATTCTCGTTTTTCCCCTCACGATCAGAGAATGGACTAACCTGACTTCCTCCATTACCAGTAGCAGACCTTTAGCCCATTTTTCTAAACTAAGTGAAAGCGATTTGCTGGCCTCGCAATTTTAAAACATTGTTATCTTTTCGCCTTTGTGCTCATATCAGTCAAGTACCACTGTCATTTTGTCTGTGCAATTTACTTTTGTAGAGTTTGTTGTGTGCCTTGCAGCCGCAAATCGGGCAACATTTGGTTGTATAGTGTTTTATTTTCTTGTCTTGTACTAAACCCCTTTCTCTTTTTGCCCTCCCTTTATAATCCCTATTGGAATTGACAGTATGTATAAATATGTCACCGTCTCTTTTCGTGAAATTTTATTTATAGCAGTTATTCTAAGAGGCGCCTAGAGACAGTACGCCGGCAATCTTCAAACTTACTTTGTTTCAACTAAAAAGCGTGAAAAAAAAGGTACAGATCAATTTTTAAAAAAGTCGTTTCCGCCCCCGAAGGCTTCATCTGCTGCTCCTACATTCTGTGCTCGCTGTATACTTTGCGTTCCATCAGCGCCAATCAATTTTCGAAAATTTAACGACTCCGATTCTGTCATGTTGCGCGTAATAATCGGTTTTCCCCAGGGCGTCTAGTAATTTTTCCTTCGAGTGGGCGGGGAAATGAGAACACAAACCAAACTTCATTTCCGGTAATGACGCCCGCACGGCGGCAACATGAGTGACCACGTCAATGCTCCCCCCCCCCCCTCCCTTCCAGCACCTCCCGTCCTCCGCCATTTTTTAAATTTAATTCTGCCCTTCAGCAACTTGCATTTGTTGAACCGCCAGCTGTTTGTGCCTTATGGTCTGTGTTACTCATTTGTGCGGAACCGATCATTCCGCCTTCTACTTTTCTTTTTTTTTCTTGTTTGTAAGTACGTTGGTCTTGCTCTGCATACGAAATCATGCTGCTCGCAACCCAATGTACGTTGATCAGGAAAAGTGACACGACGACCTCCACTTTCTCAGAAAAGAGAAAGAAAGAGAAAATACCTTTACTTCTGCGCCCGTATGGGAAAGAGCAGACGATGTTGTTTTTCCGCCTGGAAATAATTTTACTCCTGCTCTGTTCATCTCCTGCGGTGAACTTAACTGAATAATTACTTGTGGTTTGTGATGTGGTTTAGTATTGTTAAACGCGTGTCAGTTTACTAGTACCGGTCTATAGCATTTCTGTTAAGTGTGCCAGATAACATTAATAGGCAAAAATACCAAGTCACCGGATTCCGTCATAATCAGTGAAATCTTGCGCGAAGAAGCTGATGAACTCAGAAAACAAACAAGAAAGAGTCAATGGATGGACAGCGTAGGGAAAATAAAAATAAAAGAAGTAAACTTAGGAGTAAACTCAGTAGACTTAGAAGTAAACTTAGCGCATATACGCGATGTAATATCTCGGTTAGCCTTTTGTCAATACGTCCAACCACCAAAAGTGGTTGTGTGAACTAACAGTGTTCTAGAAATTTTAGAAACTGAAATTAAGACTGCTGTGTACACTACAGAGTATTTTGCTTTTACTCTCGCAAATTGCACTACCTGCAATATAAAGCTGTATTTATTGCTCGTTACGCTTGCAGCCTTCACGAATTCTTGCAAGCTTTCTTGAACGTCATGATAAACACGGCAGGGTTGATAATGGTTGCACCAACAGCATACGCCCTAAAAAATAGAAAAAAATGCGCGTCAATCAATCGATTCTCAACACACATCCCAATGAGAGCCACGTGAAGTCAATAGGAACACAACAGTATATTTTATAATAGCTTTTCTAATGGACGCTGCCAGCGATGTGGCTGGTTACTCTTTTTACGAGGCAAAAAAAAAAACAAAGAAAAGCATGCGCCTTCGTCGTAATGCGCTTGCTTTGGGGGGAATAAAGAACGCAAGATTTCGAGATTCCTCCGACACCCGGAGCTCGCTGTAGGTAGATTCAACGTCCATTGTCAAGAAAAAGTGAAATCAATAAGACAGCAACAGCAGCAGCGGAACTCCGACGCACGCGTGTTCATCGATTACGATCCCGCCGCGGAATATGACCTTGAACGCGCATTTGCGTCCCATTTTCGTCCACTAAGCGGATCGCGCATTTAAGCCAAGTCCATCTCTCTCTCTCTCTCTCTCTCTCTCTCTGTTTTCTGCTGATCAGCCGCGCTCGGAGCCCGGCGTCGCTCGTTGCCCCGCGCGAGGCATCGATCAACGTCTTTCGCACCCCTCCTGAAGCACCTCAGCGAGGCCGGCAATTAAAGCGCGCAGCAAAGGAGAGAGAGGTAGAAAGAAAAAAAAAGACAAAAGAAAACCGAAAGGAGCGCGAAGCAGTGGCACGAAAATCCAGCCGCGGCGACTGTGCCAAGACATTGCGCGCGCGCTCACGCACAACAGACAGACGGCAGCTAGGAGGAACAAGGGATGATCGCCACCGCATTTAGACGTGGGCGAAAGCCCACGGAGGCCGCCGCGAGAGTGCGGTGGCAGCAGCGGCGGCGGCGGCGGCGGTGGCGGTGACGACGGCAGCGGTGTGCCTCCGACCCTTGACATTTCGGGAGCGTCTCCCGCACCAGGCTCCATGCACCGCTCCCTCTCGACTCCTTGTCTCCCTCTCGCGCTTTCTCACTTGTCTCTCTTTCTCTCACTCTAACTTCTTCGCTTGCTTTGATTCGCAGCCTTGTCCTACCCTCTTGCCCGAGTCTCTCCCCGTTCCCTAGACCGTCCCTGTCCGTTTTCTTTACTTCCATTCGACCCGTTTCTACTTGTTGCTGTCACTCTGCCGTCCTCGCTCCCGCTTTCCCGTTTTCTCCCATGTCAGCGTTTTACACGCGTTAAAAATATTTCTCTTCAAACGCACTCCCACCGATGGCACTTTTTTTCTTCAAATACCTCTTCATCACCCTGGAGACCCCCCTCATTTCAGGCGTGCCCGTCTCATCTCAGAGCATTCTATCCTCTATACCTTTTGGAATGTTCGCTCCCTGACCCTCTCTCGGGATTTCTCTCTATGGCCTCCTTTTCGGTTTCTGTTCCCTTCCCTGTCGATCAAGAATGTGTGCCCTTCGGCCCGGGGCAGAGGGGGAAGGGTAAGTTCTTGTGCACACTTTCTCTCACAGTCTCGACCAGCTTGTTGACCCGCGACACTTTCCCCAAGCTCACTTTCGCGCTTTCCCCTTTCCATCTCCGTTCTCTCTGCCTATGGCCGCGCACCTATTTGTGACATCCCGCACGCTCCTTCTTTAGGGTCTCCTTTCCCCTCTCCTGGCTTCTCTGTCGTAACCGTTGTGTTGTGACACCGACTAGCATGCCACTGTCGCCTCCTTTCCTCCTGCCATCCTCCCTTTTCTTTCTCTGGTAATCGGGCCCATGCTTTTGCTACCAGACCCCGGTATCCCTATTCTGCACTTGGCGACCCATCCCCCTCCTCCCTTGGGGATCTCCACGCGTTCCCTTTCCTGCGCCGTCCCGCCAGCTAGTGCTTCGTCTGTCAATCGTCTCGGTCGTCCAGTCGTCTCGGTCCACCATTCTTTCCTCGGAGCGCCGTCGCCACCATTTTCGGCGGCTAAATAGAACCCGAGGTGCGCGCGCACACACACATGAACCTCGTAGGAAACGCACACTCCCAGGAGATCATACACGTAGCTTTCTAATATTACTACTCGCGGAGACTCTGTCGCTGCAGTCGGTCGGCTACCGTGAGAACGATGGTTAGCACAAGGGTTCGTCTAGCCTTCGTGCTTGTCCCTTCGAACGTTCTAGAGGCCCTATCCTTGTACGTTCGATTCTTCCCGATTTTCGAACGCTCTTACTTTTTTTTCTAAGCACAGCAGGGCAATTAGCTGCTGCGCAGCAGATTCGTGATCAGAGCGATTTGTTGCACTTACGGCGCAATGTTTTGTTGAATATGAGCAATTTGCAAAGTCGTACAAGGTCAGGAGGACGAATTTGAGGGAAATTCATCTACTGGCCACCATTCTCATGCTGGTTGAGCCATCGTACTTGCAGCATCCGCAAACACCAGCGTCCGCGTTCCCTCTCGTAATTTTTCTCTAGTGACTCGTCCGAAGAGCGTGTTTTGCGCGGCCTACCTGTCGAATTTCTGAGATGGTTTGGTGAATCTGGCAATTGTACGCGCGTCCGCTCAGAAACGACACGTTTGAGGTTAACGAAGTATTAGTACAGGCTTGACACCATAAACCAGATTGTGCGACTCTCGCTTGCTTTTTTGTGCGTTTGTGTTTTTTCATGTCAAACAACATGTCTTCAAGTCAGGCGAAACGTAACAATGTCACAACGTAACAAACGTCGTGCAAACTGCTTGCTTTTAATGTTATACGTGTATATGTAGGGCCTCACACTCTATTCTAAGATTTAAAAGCTACAATTCGCCACCAAAGTTTACGGAACATGGATTCAATGAAAAGAATGTGAATTTCTCCTATGTGAGAAGATGTGGCGTTTCTGACTAAATCAAACACTGCGCATGTCGCAAAGGCTCCTATACCCTCAAAATTTTGAATTCCGTGTTATGTCCGCAGGCTTCGCGATTATTCAGCGGCTTCTCAAGTTCCGCGCGCCGCACCCTAAGTTTTCTTAGCCAAGAGCGCATACTTCGTGAGGCTCGAATCATGCGCGAAGCGACGTTGCAAAAAAGCGAGTAGCTTCGCATCGACAGCATCTCAACGAAGGGCACACCCAGCCTTTCTGAGAGACACTGGCATCGACTGAGCATTCTTTCATTAATTGTTACTGTGTGTGCTTCTGTTCAGTTCATTGGGCTTTCCGCAAGGCATACGTAAAAAAAAAACTGGCTGTGGCTTAGCTAAGGTTAAGCCCAGGATGCGAAGCGTACTAGCCTTTATTTTAACGCGACAGCGTTAAGGAGCTCCTGTCGCAGAAAAGCCGGTGTCGTCGGCGTCGGCTCAGGCGTGCGGCGCTTGCTCAGGCGCACATTTCGTTGTCGCGCCGAACGCTGCGTTGCTCGACGCTCACCGCGTCCGATGCGGGACGCGTAGTCGCTGCGCCGTAGCAAAGCCACCTAGAAACAGTCTCTGTAGCACGCCGCAACCTTCGCTTCTCATTCCAACGAGCAGCTCTGTCTCCAGGAGGCATCTCACCTCGTGAGTGCCTAGCGAGCGACGGCGCGAGTTGGAGACCTGTTTCTCCTCTGTCGTGACGTCACGGTGTCACGTGGTCAGCCTTGAAGGCGACGCCGCGAGCGACGGCGCGAGTTGGAGCCCCGTTTCTCCTCTGTCGTGACGTCATGGTGTCACGTGGTATTGAAGGAGACACCGCCGCGCCTGAGGAGCTGGGTTGAGCTCTAGTAATATGCTTCGCATAAAAAATGAACAAGTGGGTATCGAATAACTGCATGCAGCCCTGTTTGATACACGCACTGCAGCAATGTAGTCGCGTGCCTGTTGTCCTACGGGTAAAGTCATCCGGCACATTCTTACTGTGTGTTCTTTGTGCAAGCTGTGTGCGTGTGTGCATATACCATACGATTGCGTCATTTCACGCGTCACTTTCGTCATCTAGATTGGCATGTTATACGTGCGGCCAGGCAAGAACCTCCAGCTTCCAATACAGAGTCATTCTTTCTCTCTCACTTTGAAAGGAAAAGGCTGCGGCTTACGCATTGCGCCACACGTGACAAGCGCCACCAGCCGCCTCTGGCTCACGCAACAGGTTGCGACACGACGCCGTCCTTGTTCTTCAGGCCGCCAGCGGAGTGCGTCAAAGCAGTGTGTGCTTTCAGCGGCCGGGGAGGTTAACGGCGGGTGTAGGGATAATGGGAAAGTTTGGGCTGCAGGAGCGAGGAAGGCGGGTCAGTTTTTTAAGAAGGAAAGCGATATTTGCAGAGGATAGGCTGTTGAACCGCTTAGAAGAAAGAGGCGTCGGAAGCTTTGCGAAATTTACTGCGCTCCGTTTCATACTCACCGCAGGCAACGCTGCGGAGGGGTGCCGCCATAGAAATTGCACTGAGCTTGCGTTTTTTGCGTTTTGCGTTTTTTTTTTTTTTACAGCGGAGCTGTATATGGCCAGGGTATATACCACAGAATTTTCGTCTCCACACACGAAAACTGTCATCGTCAGTGGCTCATACCTGCCGGATCAATGGCTCGTACCCGCGCGAGCACTAATACCCTCGTAAGCAAGCAAGAGATGCCATGTCTCGTGGCCCCGTAAGACAAAGGCTACAAGCATTCAGCAAAGCGAAGCGAACAGTGGTTACATTCTTTGGAATCAAGCGTACAACGTGCAGGACAGTGTGTCAAAAACTGTCATTGGCTGTCTCCGAGAAGCCTAATTGGGTAGTGTTGAGTACGAGTTCAGAATGGTGGGCCACCCGTGGTTAAAACTCCCGAGGAGCAGCTCGCTTACGAAGCGCAACAGCGCGAACTGAGGCGAGAGTACGATGGCGGCGCGCGGTGAACAACACCGGAGATCGTTTCAAGTTGCTCTTAAGTTCTCTCATTCACACTTTTAATCTAAGCATAATACTTGATAAACTGATTAATTATTGAGGACTATTTGCATAATTAGGCGCAATGCAAAATGAAACATTAATCTGAGTTATTTAGAAGCGCCGGCAAACACGTTGCATTGGTTCTGTCCCGTTACGTGGCATTTGGGTATTTTTAAATCTTCGTGCGTAATAGTTGGGACGCCCTGTATATGGATCCCACAAGTGAGAGTGAAACGTGTAATGTGTGTGAATCTCTTAAGAAGAGCTTAACGTGTGATAGTGACAACAGTCAAATCACGCCAGTAAAGTACGTTCTTGAAATCATGCTGTCAAAGCTCATGCATATTTATAATCTTCCTCGCTCGACAGGTGTGTTTCCGAAGAAAAATGCAAATGACAAAAGACATTACGGTATTGAAAGGTGAAAAAAAAACATTAAATTATAAGCCGTTCTCCATACTGCCCTTGGTCTATGAGGTTTAGAAAAAAATAATGTTAGCTTGAATAATTGGGTTTCCAAACAATGCAATTTGGTCAGCCCTGCCCTATTCGGATCCAGAAAAGAGATCTACGGAACTTGCCCTTGTCATGCAAAAAAAGAAAACAAAAAGATATCATTCTATAAGCATTCGATGGAAGACGCCTGTTAGCTGGCGTATACATTGATTTCTAGAAAGCTTTTGATCATCTAAACCATCGAACACTTACTAAGAAACTTAAATTATATAGAATTAGAGGCACACTGGCTCGCGATTATAACATGGTACCTGATACGTAGAATGCAATGCGTTTGCATTCAAGGCAATTTATCTCCGTACAAAGTAGTTACCTCAGGCATCCCCTTCGAGCACTATTATTTATTTCTACATAAATTGCATTACGCTAATTAACTACGATGCAGAGTACATATAACGTATGCGGATGATACAAGCATTTCTTTTTTTTTGCATTCGTTGTTATCAAACGCTTCAATGTAACATGAATGAAGCTCTCCGCGATTTACACAAGTGAAACGTAATGAATTATCTTGAAGTTAACATAGCTAAAACAAAAGCCATAACCTTCACACCTCGACAACCACCTGCAGCAGGTACTTTGAGTCTCATCGTAGGGAATAGACGTATAGGAATTGTTGACTCGGTAAAGTTAATTAGTGTATTCTGTTCGAAAGCATCTTTCTTGGGACCTCCACGTTAACAACGTTGCTACCCAGATAGTAAAGGCAGTAGGAACGTTGGGGAAATTTAACTTCCACTTACCTGCAGCTGTTAAATTTCATATTTATACCGCACAATATTTTTTGGGTAAATTATTTCTTTCTAGTCCGAGGCGCAATCACATTAACGAACCTGTACCAGCTGCTTATATTACAAAAGAAAGCACTTCATCCCAATGTGCGCGTTGAAAAAAGTGTGCCCACGAAACCCCCGTTTATGAAACACAATCTTGTGTGTCTGGATAACTTGTAGCCACTAAACCTAGTCATCAAATATAAGTTGGATTCATATTCATGCAGTGATGAGATCTGGACAAATATCCTTTACACGCTCCGTGTTAAATAAACAAATGATTCGTCACACGCCTACAATGCTGGTAAATGAACCGGATCAATGCAGAATCAATGTAGAAACAACTGGGATCTGTGCAAATAAGGCATTTTTTGGTGTGAAGGATTGATGAATTTCGTTTTCGTGTAAACCACACATTACGTGGACTTCTGCTCAAGATTTTCGAATTTTCTTCATTGTTAAAATTGGATAAAGGAACGATGAGTGTAATGTCAGGAATGCGTCAGCGATTTATAATTTAACGACGTGTACAAATATTTTGTAAGCATTTCCACGCTCTCACCGTATGTCATGTAAGCCAGGGCTCGAAGCTTCTCAAGCGGATAGATCCACTTTGTTTTTCGAGCTCTCGTCTTCCACGAAAAAAAAAAAAAAAACAGGCTTGTGGACAGAATATCTCCTCGGTTCCTTAACAAAGTAGATCCTGAACACTCACAGTCATGCCCCAAATGTGGTCATGACTCATGCTCCTTTGATCACATGCTCTGGCTGTGCCCAGCACTTAACGCGTCTCCACCCATCACAAAAAAACAATGGCAGGAATCTCTCAATAGCAACTATCCACACATTCAACTCCAGGCTGTCCAGAGGACCTATGACATTGCTGCGGGACTTGATCTCTCGGTTCTATCGTGGGCGGAACCACCGACTTGACCTTCGGGAGCCTTCGGTTTTGGCTCCCCGAGGTCTCAGTCCCTCAGGACTCAAATAAAATTCTTGCCATGTCATGTCATGCGGACGGAATAAAGTTTTGATTTCATCTTCTTTTTTATTTGATCGTGGGTAGTCTTGGCTAGGGATACTTGCCCGTCCCGTAACCATTGCAGCACCAGAAGTTCCTCTAATAATCCCTTCTAAGAAAATGTATGACTGAGCAGTGTACACGCGCGAATATCGGGCGAATAGGGCGACTCCACAAGTAAGTGCACTGCGCAGCGAACGGTGCTGTATTACACAGTAGATCGTTAGCTAACGACGCCGCTGTGTTCTTGCTGTTCTTTTTTTTTCTATCTTCGGTATACGCGTGCTCTCTTCTTTCGAAATACCGAGTGACGTGGTCTCTAGTTACTCGACACTTGGTAAGCGCGGATCATTTTTTATCTTTCTTTTTTCTTCGTCGGTTCACCTCGCTTCATGCTGAGGAGCGTGAGCAAGTGCCGTTTCGGGGAGAACTGTCGCCCCTCCTTCTGAAGTGGCCGTCAAGCCAACAAAACAGTTACGGTTCCGCGGAGAGCAATGAGGATGGAGGCCGTTGCTTACACGTCGTGACGCATGACATCAGCACTAAGCGAGCGATTGTAAGGAAAGCTTTGCTCCTCTGTCGACTGTTGGTTCGACCGCCATCCCTTTGTTTCTTACTGCTCGTTCATTTTTCTCTCTCTCTCTCTCTGTGTGTGTGTCCTGCCTGCGGTTGCAGTGGAATCAGAGGAATCTTCCCGTTCTTCTGTCGAATGTTGGTTCGACCGCCTTATTTCTTACTGCCCGTTCATTTCTCTCTCCTCCCTCTCTCTCTCTCTCTCTCTCTCTCTTTGTCCTGTCTGCGGTTGCAGTGGAATCGGAGGAAGCATAACCTTCCCGTCAACATCTTGCTCTGACCCTTCCATTTTAAGCTTGCATTTTGTTTCCAGTCTTTCAGTGCCCATCTGCGCTTATTATTTTCTGCTGATTATTCCGCGAAATGTTTGTTCTTGCTTGCTTCATTATTTTCTTCCGTCCTTCTTTCTCTGCTTTCTTTTTCCTTCCTTCTTTTTCTTTTGGTTGTCCCGATCGCACTTATATTAATTTAAAGGACAGGCTTGTGACTTTGATAACACAGGCCATTTCTCATCGAAGGGCGAAAAAGATAGAAGAAACTAAAAAAGTCGCAGTCTCACCTGACAGGTGAAAGATTGACAGCGATAGCGAACGGCACTTAAAAGCTTTACTACGAGAAATCAGGTTCCTAGTGTTATCGCACGTATAAATTACAATAAACATTAGCTTACTAATTAAATTAACGTGCATGGTCGCATGCAAACACAGGCAAACAAGAAGGGATCTAACTAGATGACCATGAACGCTCGCTGTGAAACGTTGTCGCGCACTAGCACGAGAAAAAGCGGCGATAGTGAGTAGCAACCGCTTCGGTCTGCTTCTTGCTTCAACGCGTCTCGGAAACTTGAGATTGCGTGACCTGCAGCGCTAAGCGCGTGGTAAGACAGCGCACAAGGAGCGACCGGCCATACCCCCAACCTTGCGCGCGCTTGATCACGTAGTCTATGTGGTTATATTTTAGCGAGTGAGGACTCGGACACCACAAGCTTGATCATATTTTGTTGTCTCATAATTTATGCGTATTTTTACACGCCTCTTTTCTACCGTCCGTCCGTCCGTCCGTCCGTCCGTCCGTTCGTTCGTTCGTTCGTTCGTTCGTTCGTTCGTTCGTTCGTTCGTTCGTTCGTTCGTTCGTTCGTTCGTTCGTTCGTTCGTTCGTTCGTTCGTTCGTTCGTTCGTTCGTTCGTTCGTTCGTTCGTTCGTTCGTTCGTTCGTTCGTTCGTTCGTTCGTTCGTTCGTTCGTTCGTTCGTTCGTTCGTTCGTTCGTTCGTTCGTTCGTTCGTTCGTTCGTTCGTTCGTTCGTTCGTTCGTTCGTTCGTTCGTTCGTTCGTTCGTTCGTTCGTTCGTTCGTTCGTTCGTTCGTTCGTTCGTTCGTTCGTTCGTTCGTTCGTTCGTTCGTTCGTTCGTTCGTTCGTTCGTTCGTTCGTTCGTTCGTTCGTTCGTTCGTTCGTTCGTTCGTTCGTTCGTTCGTTCGTTCGTTCGTTCGTTCGTTCGTTCGTTCGTTCGTTCGTTCGTTCGTTCGTTCGTTCGTTCGTTCGTTCGTTCGTTCGTTCGTTCGTTCGTTCGTTCGTTCGTTCGTTCGTTCGTTCGTTCGTTCGTTCGTTCGTTCGTTCGTTCGTTCGTTCGTTCGTTCGTTCGTTCGTTCGTTCGTTCGTTCGTTCGTTCGTTCGTTCGTTCGTTCGTTCGTTCGTTCGTTCGTTCGTTCGTTCGTTCGTTCGTTCGTTCGTTCGTTCGTTCGTTCGTTCGTTCGTTCGTTTGTTTGTTTGTTTGTTTGTTTGTTTGTTTGTATCCTGCTATTTTCTACGTACCAGCCATTCGCGAAGCTCTCTCCTTCACGTTGTGCAGTCGGCGTTCGGAAATGCCCGGTGGTGTACTATTACGAGATGATAATTTTTAAGTTCTACGGAATTTTTGGTGGCCTTCGTATTGGTATAGCCAAAGCAGTATTGTTTACACAGCGGTTCCGTCGTTCATGTTCATTTCCACTCGTACTTCCAGGCTTCTAGGCACTCCTGTCTGACACAAACGTGCAGCGCTGTCAAACGTTCCTGAGAATTATTTCATTGAGGTCCGACTGAAATAATCAAACTGCTCGGATATTTATTGCGCTGTTACCACAGTGCCCAAACTTTCTGAAATTCTTCCGAAATCCGTTTTCTTATCGAATAATGAAATCCTAATTGAAAACTACGTTTTCTTGAGAGCTTCGATGCTTCAACTGTGGTGCCGTTATGCAGCGCCGAGTGAACATCCGACAGGAGATGGCGCTGGCGTCTCACACACCTCACGTCCCGCATTTCTGTGCATAAACTTTAAGCGCTATGGCTGAAAAAGAAACAGAAAGACTAAGTCCTTTTTCTGAACTACCTACGGAGAAGAAGGACGTGCGATAGCTGCCAGGACAGCGCGCTGTGCCACGGCCACACATTGTTCCGTCCTCTTCAATGTCTTCGTCCTAAAGTTTTTAATAACTGCAGTATTCTTGTTTTCCTACTTCGTTGCTGTGTCCTTGCTTTTCTTTGTTCGTGAGTGATGTGACCGCGCAGTACTCCTTCGTTTTTCCTTTCTTTTAATAGCGTGACCTGCAGTGACCTTTTTTCTATTCCTACCGCCATATTCTATTCTTTGTTGTTTTGCTTTATTCTGTGTGAACCGTCATCCTGTTTTTTCTTCTGTTTTTTCTTTCCTTTCCTGCTTTCTATGTTCTCAAACCAAATAATATTGGTAACGCAAGTCTACAACACATCTTCTTAAATGACCCTTCGTTAAAATGCATTAGGTAGCTGAATTTTACTGCGAAGACAGGGAGAATCTTGAATCAAGGTTTGCTGTGACCGTCCTTTCTGCTACGCCGTTTTGTGACTTTCGTGTCACCTACTCATCCTCAACCTCACCACACGGTGAAGAAAACTGAACTTCGCCCGCCATATTCGCTGGGGATCTCACTAATAGAGACTGAAGTTCGGCTGAGTGCAGTCGGGAGCAGTACGCGCTAACCACAGCGCTGTCGCGCCTTCTTCGCTATAGCAGTAAGAGGTGTGTAAAACATGGCGACCATGAGTTTCCTTCGGCCTCAGCAATCGCTTCGAGCTCCTGCCGCCTATAAAACAAAGCCTTCGAGATCCATTTCTCTTACTCCGAGGGAGCTGTGTCAGGGGTGTGGATCTGTCCAAATCTCTTCGCCAGCACTGCGATGGTTTTGTCGGTTTAAGGTGACTTAATCTCGAAAGCCATCCTTTTGTTTACTGCAGCCACGGGAAGCAATCGCGGGAGCCGTATGAATGGATGCTATGAGCGTTCCCTTTAAAATGGCGGGTTGCGCCACCAAGCTCTTTTCCTATTTAGTGATATGTCTTAGCTATGTTAAAAAATTGACTCGCCATCCCGACCCTGCGATAATGAATGTCCAGCGAAGGTGTTGATGACCACCACTACAATGGCTGAGGGGGCTATGCAATGCTTTATTGCTTTAGAGTAATTGTAGAAATGACAATTTAGGTTAATGTTAGTAACGGGAGCAATGGTAATTTTGACACCACGCCACCGTTGGTCGTATTGCCGTTTCTTTTCCCCTTTGCCGCTCCTGGCATACTCACGCTGCTCCTCCGGAGTCCTGTAACTATGCGTTGCCTACCCATAGCGATGCTGCAACAACAATGAATTCGGCTGCTCCGCTGGTTCTTCTATATACGAAAGGCTAGTGACGTCACTACCCACGTCGCAAGCTGCCGTCACCGCGGCAGCTTGCGCAACAGTAATCTTTACAGGAAACGTACGCGGGGAGCGCTACGTGCTTCGCATTGTTATCCGGAGTGCCTTATCGTCAATAATGTGGTTCGAATGTTTGTTTTCTGGTTGGTTTTTATTTAAACGAATGCTGTTATGTATCTTGTATGCGAGGTTCCAAAGAATGTCTGCCCTTTTCGCTTCCCTTTGCTGTGTGCTTGAAGCCTGCTTCACCTCCGCCGCGGTTTGGCCCAGTACTGCACTTCCTCCGGGATCGGCCCAGATTTTTGCCCGAGGATACGGATACCTGAAATGCCCGCCAACGATAGGGTAACAGCTTCGCTGTAAATTGCCGAGCAATGAGAGGTTAACAGATTCTTTCTAAAAAACATGCAAAAACATGTCATGGCCGCCACCTTTTGGAAACCGTCTATTTGTGTGTGGATTCGTACACCGCATAGATTGAGGTTGGTGGGCATTGGGCATGTATCTTGAAGGACACACAGCAAGCCAATTACTGTGGCAGACGAAAGCGACATTTTGCGAAGAAGTGGTTTTTCAGAAGTTTCAGCGCCATAGCTTGAGGAACAAACGAGCAAGCAAATAATGTGGCGGTGTTTGTGGTGAGAGCTTTCGGATCGCTAAGAAAATGAGTTCAGGAACATGAAAATCGCTGGTGTCTGGTGATAGTCCTGCCCTAACGTCTTTTTTTTATGCGAAGCATATTACGAGAGCTCAACCCAGCTCCTCAGGCGCGGCGGTGTCGCCATGAAATCACGTGACACCGTGACGTCACGACAGAGGAGAAGTGGCTTTGGCTCAACTCTTGCAAGACGGGCTGGGTGGGTATCGAACCAGGGTCTCCGGAGTGTGGGACGGAGACGCTACCACTGAGCCACGAGTACGATGCTTCAAAGCGGTACAAAAGCGCCTCTAGTGAATGCGGTGTTGCCTTAGAAACGAGCTGTTTCTAAGGCGTGCGTCTCTTGCTCAGGCGCACATTTCGTTGCCGCGCCGAACGCTGCTTTGCTCGACGCTCACCGCGTCCAATGCGGGGCGCGTAGTCGCTGCCCTGTAGCCCATTGTCTTACACCCCTTGGCGGGTCGACGGGAACGCTGTCGTGTTCCACTCTTGAAGGCGAAGAAGTAATGCATGAGTTGTTTCTTCGTCTAGCCGAACCAAATATAGCCAAGCAACAGCAGTTCACCAGGCTAAACAGCGGTTCAACAACTAAAATAAAGGCTAGTATGCTTCGCATCCTGGGCTTAACCTTACCTAAGCCACAGCCATTTTTTTTTCTTCCTTTTCTCTGTCTTTCTTTTTGAGAAGAGAATATTGATTGTAAAGAGGTCGGTACATTTATTAGAATCCACCGCCAATATAATGATATTTCCGAGGCACGTGACCCGAGAAATGGTACAAGGCAACGTGAAAAAAAATACCACTAGGTTTCGTAAAACGAGTCATCGTCGGGAAGACGTCGCAATGCTTTCAGATTCATCCACGTAGGGATGCCTAAATGCCCTTGACATTTGTATAGGTGTTTTTTCCCCAGTCTTTCTACGAAAGTCACGTAGCAATCTACGCTGCGTCCATACAAAAACGGCAAAGGATATAGTAGCGTCCCTTACCTAGCTACCACTGTACATAAGACTCTTTCCGCCGCCAAGCGCTGGATAAGGCTTCCACGAACTGAGTGAACGCCGCGCGGCATTCGGAAGGCCCGTATACAGAGGCGCCAACGGCAGGAAAGCTGATCACGCGCCCACGGTGTTTATTTTCACTGACCTTTGTCGCCGAGGGCATCTGTTTCGGGTGCCTCTACCATTTTCGTTCCTCTGTTGTTTTTCCTCAATCTTGCGTCAACACTTCCTCCGCTTTCCCGCGAGTGTCCACGCTGCTTTCCGTTTCCATTCATTCGGCCATGCTTGCGGACTTTTTCTTCTTAATTTTTTTGTTTGCCGTTGTACCGCTTCTCTTTGTTTTCGACCTTGCTAAAGTCGCAGTGTCGTCGTTGCTGTCGCAACGTCGTTGCCTTCTTGGTACCGCATGAGACTCCCGCTAGAAAAATTGTTTACCGCTGCCAAAGGCTGGCAGCGCTTCACGGTATGCGAGTGCGTGTAGCTTGCGTGCGGCAGTTCCAGTCGCGACGCCGGGCGTCATTGCGTGAGCGTGTTTGCTGTGTTAACTCAAACACGCGCACTAATAAATGCGCACTAACACATGCGCTAACACACGCCCCTTTGGCTATGGAAATTAAGAATGAAGGCGGCCATGACACAAAAGCAAGTCACGCTACGGGTTTGGCGAGTTTTGGGCGTGCTGAAAGAGAGGGAAAATATAAACGGTTTGGAAGGTGCCGAGTCAGAGACTAAAAGTCTGCCTGGTCTTTCATCGCGACTTGCTTTGCTTCGAGTCGGTATTCACGTAAACCCTGCGTCGTTGGGCCTCCTTGATGTCTTTCCATCATTCCTTTACGGCATTTTCGTTTTCTTTACGAGATTAAGAGTTCCGGTGACTGTCAAATTCCATATTCCATAACAAGCTTCTTTTTGTAGCTCTCCAGTTGCGAAGCTTGTACGTGCGATTTTCGAAGGAAAGGAAAATTTTATAGAGAGCGAATTTGACGTTTCTTATCGCATCCGGTGCACTACGAGTTTGGCTCCAGTTATTTACTTTCACTGCCATGAAATGCGCGCGTCGTGCGCTTAGGCCCAACAGACACTTAATGGGTGTTCGAGCGCTTAACTGAGAACAGGATGTGAATGAAATTTTTGGAGTAACCTTATTATTCGTCTTGGATAAAACCATCATTGCGTGATTGAAGAAGGCCGAGCCTCTGCTCATTTGTTAACTAGGCCTTTCTTTATGTCCCAATGAAAAGTATCGTACAGCTTCGTCTTTAAGAGTGGAACGCGATAGCATTCAAAGGTCCCAGGCTGCTTCTCACGCTTCCCGGCAATTGCAGCGTATGTAACCGTAACATATACCGGGAAACGCTGGCTGCGCACACTATAGACTCTGAGCTATATGTATATATATATATATATATATATATATATATATATATATTTATATAACGCTATAGAGTCTTTCTACCTGACTGGAGGGATGCCTTGTAGAAACGCGGCCTCTTGCGTAGGCCGATCCCGGAGGTAGTGCACAGCGGCACCAAGCATGTTGCATCATTTTCAGGTTTCTATGCTGTCATTCTCAAAATTCCGAGGGATAACTTTGTCAAGAATGTGAGAGAACGTAAGAACAATTTTAGTGATAGGATGGTGTGGCAATATAGCCCGCCGATAACCCGTGTCATCTAGCAAGGCGTGGCGTAAGACTAAACATATGCGGCAATTTTCGCTCACGAGCAACTCCGCCGACACCGGGTTTTCTGCAACGCGGGGCCTTTGGCGCTATCGCGTTAAAATCATAAGTACATTTGTCCGGCTGCAGGATTCGAGCACAGGACCTCTAGCACAGGGACCCGATACCGAAACCATTTCGCCACGGAAGCATGTATCGATAAGCGGCGAAGAACACCCTTAAGAATTTCTCGCGGGCAAAGCCAGTGCGTTGAAAAGCTTCGCCCGCTTAGATTTGACCACCTCGACAGGCTGAACCGCTGCAATTAGTAGCGCTTATGCGTGTCCGCAGAGTTTTCTGCATTTAGAAACCTGTAGATTTCTTTGAACTTTGTACAAATGTACGGTACAAAATGTACGGTACTTTGTACAAACGTACAAATGTACAGATGTACAATGTACGGTATGGCGCCGTACATTGATTTGTTTGAAGTTTCGCGCTACTGTGTGAATTTTTTTGGTCTCCATTTCTTTTTCTCTTCTTCTTCTTTCTCCTTTTATTCCCTTTACCCCTTTCCCCAGCACAGGGTAGCCAGGCGGTACTTACACTGGCTAACCTCCCTGTCTTTCCTCCCCTTTGTCTCCTCTCCTGCTCCCTCTTTGAACTTTAGGGCAATGAATGCAGATCGAGCGCAATAAACAAAGCCACAATAACGTTTGAATCCACAAGCACGAAGATGAGACGTGTCCATGTTCTAAACGTCGTCTCCATGGTGCCTGAACGACCACTGCGCCAGAGCTCCCTCTAGTAATGATTGTAGGAAACGCTGTGACTACAACCGCCCTACAGTCATGCTACGTTCATTTCATTTCATTTATTTACCTTAACGACCCCACTAGGAGGTATTGCATAAGGGGTGGGTGTACATCAAAAATATAACACTCAAATTTGTGACAACAGGTACTCAGTCACATTGGTAGAAAAAGATGATGGACAGGTGAGAACAACGATATTGCGAGAAAGGCGGTTCCAGTCTTTGGCTGCACGAGGAAAAAAAGATGCTGAAAAATTAACAGTTCTCGTACGTGTACGGGAAACTTGCAGTTGGTGACCAGTGCGAGGAGATATGTATGCGGGTGGTGTTATGTAAGGGGCACTGTTAAGTGATGAATGGTAAAGCTTATAAAATAGACAAAATGTTGCTATGCGTCGGCGGAGGGATAAAGCTTGCAGCCCAGATTCCACTTTGAGGGCGGTAACACTGATTTCGTGAGAATAAGATGAGTGAATGAATCTGGCGGCACGATTTTGTACCGCTTCAAGGTCATCTATGACGCATGCTTGATGTGGAGACCATATGGGTGACGCATACTCTAGTTTTGAACGGATAAGTGACTTATAGGCTAGTAATTTAACGTGTTGGGGAGCGTTGCGAAGGTGACGTTTCAGAAAACCGAGAGTTCTATTTGCCGATGATATGATGTTTGTAGTATGTGCATGCCATGAGAGATCATTGGACGAAGTAACGCCTAAGTATTTGAACGATGTTATTGCTTGTATAGGTTCATTCCATTTATTTACCTTAAAGACCCCACTAGGGGGTATTACATAAGGGGCGGGTGTACATAAAAAATATAACCAGAATACAAGAAGGAAAGGATCGGGACAAAATGCTTCAGGAAATTTGTTCCCTATATGAAACAAAACGAAATAAAAAGAACACTGCAGTCCATTTGGGCAGTGTATGAGCTCGCCCACATAACCGTGTGACGGCTGATAGACAGAGGCACGAAAGGCGTTTGAGGAAATATCTCTCTGGGAGCCGGGATTGTCGCTGATCTCGACACAGTCGCGGGACCGTACAACCCTCGTCGCATTTTCGGCGTGCAGCATCGTGCTAGGTACTAGAGAGCTTCCGTCATCCAATCGTAGAGAGAGCACGGGGTACAGTTTTAGTCACAGGTTTTAAACACAACTATGCAAGGCTCAAGAGTTTTTACCGGGTTGCGTGCTGTGCTAGCATACGTATGTGTACTGCTTTCGACACTCCCTTCTATTAAAAACTCCGTTATTTAGGTGCAACTAGGTGCAACACCTCGCCCGGCATTTGGCTCCATTTTCAAGTTTCGTTTCTTTTCTCACTTACTCCCCGGCGCAGTACATTAACTGGCTTGCGCTCAACCGAAGTGAATCAGCAACTCTTTTCAGGTGCTACAGAAATCTTATAAACGTATTTCCAATATGAGAAAGTCAGTTACTCTCTCAAAATGGAGTCGTCAGTGCTCCCTTTATTCTCGTGTGGCTAATAAACTCCATTTTGAGAGTTTGCTTACTCCACCGGCTAACCACAACCTTAAGCAAGTTTCCATCCTTTGGGGCTTATCTTATCCCGCAACGATAATCGTCATCGACCTTGCCCGCATTTCCTTTTTTTAACGCTGCGGGCCCGGTACTTCAAGGTCACAAACCGAATGCGCATTATCAGCGTGACATAGCATTCTCGAAAGGAAAATAGCAAGCGTGGAGTTTTCCAGAAAGGAAATTCAAGCAAGGTACACGACGATTATTGTTGTGGCACAAGATAAGCCCCAAAAAGGGAGCAAACGTTACTAAGAGTGCATGTTCATTCGTTTGTGCCCAACGTTAGCACATCGTTTACTACATCAAGGGATAGAATGACTCTCAGGGACCTGACATACGGGAAAAGCAGTTACTCCCTCAACAGGGTCTTGTGAGGACTCCCTTCCAGCGCACTGACTCCATTCCTCAGAATTTTTTTTTTTACTCGCTAGATGAGTACATTTACTCATTTGCGCCCATCCATAATGAAGAGTGTGAATCTAACGCGGGAGTTAGAACTCAGAAATTATTTAATTATATGTGGTAAGCAGCTATAACCCTTCAGAAAGGTGTTATCCTTACACTCTTGGGGAATCACTTTGAGAAGAAAGTGTTGCCCAACTCAGTGAAATGTTTTCAGCAGACGGTGTAATAGTGTAGTGCCGAGTTCAGTAGCAGTGGCTTTGCGGACTACACACTACACTGTATGCGCACGCTCCTTCTAGCTTCCACAGTGCTGCACGGATTTATTAGGGAGCCCACGCGCCATTTCTCTGCGAAACATTGGCCGTGCGCACAATTTGGGCGCGGTGAGAAGCCAGCCGAATCGCTGCGCAAACGGGCCGCGCTCACGCCAGCTCGTCTCCATTTCGCGCGTCTCGTTTCCTTGCTCGCTTTTTATTTTCAACGCAGCCGTATGATCCCGTGTCTACGACAGGGGGAGGACATTTTTTTTTGCTCATACAGGCTGCACTGGTGACGAGAGTAGAGGCCGTCCTCATTGCCAGTAATATTGTTTCGTAACGGTGCGACCCTGTCGCAAATTGCTCCCGCGCAGCGTTTCGCCGAAGGCTACGTATATTAGCGAAGGTAGATGTAGTCGCATTGCAGAAGAGGTTAAATATCTCTGCCTTATTAACGTGAGCAGCATTATACGTCCCGCGAGGGATTGGATTGGATTGGAGTGAACTTTATTTATGCCTGCAGTTGGGCGCTCGCGCGCCCCAGCGAGGGCTTACGTCATCTACGAAGCTACTCGGCGCGGGTCTCTCCTCGCCGTTGCCGGCTCGCTGGGTCCCTGCCTTTCGAGCGCCTCGAAGACCTGCTGGACGGCTCGGAGCTGTTCTTCTCGGTCGTAGCTCTTCGCGGCTGCCTCGAGCCGCGGTGGGAGCGCTCTTGATTTTGCATTTTCTGGATTTTAAACGCATTCCCACAAGATGTGCGTGTAGTCTGCGGTCTTCCTCCGGCAGACCCTGCACTTATCGGTCGGACATGTCTCGGGGTACATACGATTCATCAGTCTCGGGCTCGGTAGCGATCCGGTCTGGAGCTGTCTCAGTACTACCGCCTCCGCTCGACTTAGCCTCGGGTGCGGGGGTGGGAGAGTCCTGCGAGCCGGGCGGTAGGCCTTCGTTATTTCATTGTAATCCGTCATGCGGTCCTTGGTTCCGAACCACGTCGGATGGTCTGTCGCCGGGGCGCGGTTGGTTAGCCCTCGCGCCGCTGCGTGTGCCGTCTCATTGTGGTTCTCATTGTGTTCCGACGCGTCGCCCGCATGCGCTGAGAACCCTTGAGTCGTACTTTTCGTTCTCCTAGTTTGACCGCTCGCAGTACGCGCTCAGCCTACCTGCAGATTTGGCCTTTGGCGAAGTTTCGCACCGCCTGTCTCGAGTCGGCGTCGGCGATGGCCAGGGCGATAGCTTCCTCCTCCGCTTGTTCCGCTCCGGCGCTTCTCACGCTCGCTGCCGCCCTCGTGGCGCCGGTTGACGCCTCTATGACGACCGCTGCGAAGGCGTTCCTTTGGTATTCGGCCGCGTCCACGTACCGCGCGTGTTCGTCGTTGGCATGCTGGTCGATGAGAGCCTTGGCCCTCGCCGCTCTTCCCTTGTTAAACTCGAGATTCATGTTCCTCGGTATGGGGTCGATTCTGGTCTGGCGTCGGACCTCTTTGGGGACGGGGCGCTTCATCTCCACCTCGTTCGAGCGTCTAATTCCCAGATCGTCCAGTATCTTCCTCCCGGCTTTGGTCATGGACAGCCGCTCCAGTTAAGAGGTCCGTTGCGCTTCGGCTATTTCTTCGAGCGTATTGTGTATCCCGAGCTGTAACAAGTGGGTCGTGCTCGTGGACTCGAACAGGCCCAACGCTGTCTTATACGCTCTTCTGATGAGCACGTTGATTTTGTTACGTTAGTGTTCCAGCCATCTGTGGTAGGCTGCAACGTACGCGACGTGGCTGATGACGAAGGATTGGACGAGCCTAATTAGGCTCTCCTCTCTCACGCCAGCCTTCCGAGAAGTGACTCGTTTGAGGAGTCAAATCGCGTTGGCTGCTTTTCCATTGAGACGGGTGATGGTTTCGCCGTTTTTTCCATGCCTTGGATCCCAATTTCGCCAACCTCGGGGATCACGGTGCCGGATTTGGTTAGGATTCTGATTTTTTTCGTTTCCGCGTTGTCTGGTCTTGCCTCTGCTGTTTTTGGTAGGTGGGAGTATGAGAAGCTCCAATTTGCTCGGCGAACATCTGAGTCCGGTGCCTTCCAGCTGGCCTTCTATTGCGTCGACGGCGGCTTGCAGCGCGCCCTCGATGTGGGCGTCGCTGCCACCGGTCACCCAAAGCGTGATATTGTCCGCGTGGATGGTGTGCCTGGCGTCTTCGATCTCACCAAGCTTTTCCGCCACTCCGATCATTACTTGGTTGAACAGCATCGGCGAAATTACCGATCCCTGCGGTGTGCCGGTGCTCCTGAGCTTCTTATCTTGCGTCTGTAGGTCGCCTGCTCGTAGCTCGACGGTCATGTTCGTCAGAAAGTCCTTGATGTAGTTGTAGGATCTTTCACCCATGTTGAGCTTGGAGACTTGGGACAGAATCGCCGAGTATTTCACCTTATTGAAGGTGCTCTGCAGGTCGAGCCCTAGGATTGCCTTGTTGTCGCGGGCGCTGCCGCCATCATCGATGATTTGGTGTTTGAGCTGCAGCATCGCCTCCTGCGTGCTGAGGTGCTGTCTGAAGCCGATCAAAGTGGCCGGGTAGAGCCGTTCTCGTTCCAGGTAGTCTTGCCACCTATTGAGCAGGACGTGCACTAGCACCTTGCCCACGCAGGACGCGAGCGAGATGGGCCGGAGGTTACCCGTGTCCGACGGCTTCCCCGGCTTGGGGATCAGGATGGTCTTGGCTGTCGTCCACAGCTTTGGCAGCGCGCCCGCTATCCAGCATTTGTTGAAGTGTTTTGCGAGGTTTTCAATCGAGCCGTCGTCGAGGTTCTTGGGCGCCTTGTTCGTGACGAGGTCCGGGCCGGCTGCCGACCGGCTGTTGAGGTCGTGCAGAGCCGCGCGTACCTCCTCGACGTCGACGTCACGATCGAGCTTCGCGTTAGTCAGGCCGCTGTACGGCGCGTGTACGGCGCGTGAGGGAGAAAATCCGGATTGATCAAACGATGGTTAAAAAAATATTACCGAATGCGCAAGGAGTAAAAACCGATTAAAAAGATTCGCGTGCTGACGTCAAGCTTCTGGTGGAGGTTCCTGTAAATAAACTAAATCAACGACGTTGAAAATAAAATTTGGTTCATTTGGTTCTGGGTGGTAAACGAACCAGGACCTCCGGGGTGCGAGGCGAGTCCGCTTCCCAGACGCCACTACGGCTCCACGGCTCTGGCTGACTAAAGCTGTGCCTAGCGCGCGCGTCATGGCACGCGTCACGTCACGGCCGTCTGGCTGCGACGTTAGAGTGGATTAAGGTGGATCAAAGTGGAGTGCAAATTAGAGTAAGGTGGATTAAGGTTGGTACATATTAGGGGAGCGAGTTGGATTAAGCTCGCAAATTAGCGCAAGGTGGATTAAGGTATAGAGTTGTGAGGGACACGTGACAATGTATCGCATCGCGTGTAGTAGACATAACCGATTTTTAGAGAAGTCATAACGCTTTCGCATTCAAATTACGTAGGGATACTTAAGTGACTGCAAATTATTTTCATAAAGGATGGCGTGGGTGATTTACCGAAGAACTAGTTCATACGCTTATTCAACTGGTTAGGTTCAACTGGTTCAAATAATTATTCAGCTGGTTATCCTTCACTAGCGAGTGAGCAGGGGTTGGAGAGCCCTCCACATTACCTGCTTTCTAGGCCGCTTTCCTTTCGGAAAGGAGGTGTGATAGGACACGTAACAGCGACTGTCCTGATATCGACGCTTCAATTTTTTTTTGTCACGTTCAGAGAAGTACGAAACTGCGGGGAACTTTGCGCTATTTGCGATGGTAAAGCATATTTTGATTGGCGCTCTATTTGGTTTGTGGTTGGCGGCGCGAAGTGGTAACCGTCGTAGCGACGGTTTATTTAAGCCGGCCAGCCATGCATGATGCCGCGGAATCTAGGTTGTGGCCGATAGCGCAGCCGCTCTGGTCGAGCGCCAGCGTGTTCTATTTTTTTGCGCTACCGGCGCGTAAGCCGTCTTCTGCTTCATCCGCTTTGGAAGCGATAGTCGCGCCGCTACAGGTACTCCGAGTCCGTCTAAGATATTCTCGGATGCACCTGTGCTTAGTGCGCAGGTGCAGTCTGCTGGTAACTAACGCCTCTCGTAAAATACATTAAATATACTTGACGAATAACTTGCTGGAAATAAGATAGAGATATAGGTATGCAGGCAGGCAAGAATTGGTTGGTGAAATTTGATAGATAGATAGATAGATAGATAGATAGATAGATAGATAGATAGATAGATAGATAGATAGATAGATAGATAGATAGATAGATTGATTGATTGATTGATTGATTGATTGATTGATTCATTGATTGATTGATTGATTGATCGATCGATCGATCGATCGATCGATCAAGTTATCGATTGAGTAAGAGTATCCAATGTCAACGAGATTGAGGGAACTTGCTCACGAGTGGCGGACGATAAACAGAGCTCCGGTGAAAGGACCTCGAACAGCGATCGAGGTCCCCTTGGTGCTGTGGGGGGGAAGCGGTGCTAAAGTCAACTCACTACCGGAAATGAGGCAGTTCGCAGAGCGGAAGTTGGGAAACAGGGCCGAGGGGACGAGGTTTCTTCTCGTTTCGCCTTTCTCGGTTATTCCCCCTGCCTCTTCTTCTTTTTTTTTCTTCTTTGAGTTTTTGTTCTTGACACCTATAGAGGCTTCTCGACAACCCGTCTTGCCTCTTCGGCCTTTACGTTTATCTCGTAGTGAAGCGCAGGTCCGCATACTCACTCGTGGGTATAGCCACTCACGAAGTACGACAGCTTACTCGCTCCGCACTCATTCCACAGGCGTGCGAAGCGAAGGGTGTGATTGGACGGGAGTGTGAACGGGAGTGTGTGCCGGTTAACGTGAGTACGAAAGAAATTCGTCGACGATGGTTCCGAGTGGACACCCGTATGAAATCGAGTGACCGTCGACGAGTGAGAGCGGACGTGAATACGTGTGTGCGTAAGTGCGGGTTAGTGCGACTGATAGAGGAGTACGAGTGCCAGTGAGTGCTGTAGATGTGAAAGAAAGGGACTATGAACGCGAGCCAGCGTTGGTGAGTGTGATGGGGCGAGAATGGAACCGTGTGTGAACGCAGACGAGTGTGAGTACGCATGATGGAATTCGTGACTTTCTAAAATATATTGGTGAGCGAGTATGAGTTAGCATCCGCTTGTAGTTCCGCAAAGAAAGTCGCAATGCATTTGTGACCGCTCGCCAAGACAAGCTGAATGGGAGATGATGAGGGGTGTAGGGCGCCGAGTCATTTGGGAAAAGGCATTTTAGTTTCCTTCCTATCTTTTTTTTTCTTTTACAAAGTGCTGCTCGGAACACGTGCTTAAAACTACAGACTGCGGCAGATGGCGGCATCGTTAAGTTGATGTGTCGTCATAGTAGGATAGCGCCTTCTTGAAATTGCAAAATAATGACAACAACAACAACAAAAAAGAAAGGATGCGCCACTCCTTACGGACGAAAAATCTCTTTCGTTCATACCACATGCGGTTGTCAGGACAACGGTCCCTTAGCACTTCCGCGTGTAATCACTGATGCAGAATCCTCAAGCGTGGCGCCTTTGTCTTGCGTAAACGCTACGACACGAATGCGGGCAGTGAATAATTAATTGGCTCAGAAACGCGCTACCAAACTCCTTCCTTATATTTTTTTTCCTTCTTGGCTATATAAGGAGACGGATTAAGCAAGCTTGTGGTTCCTCAAAATAAAAAAGAAAGAGGAGAGTGAGGGCATTTTAAGCAATTTCATTCGTTTTCGTGGAGTGTTGAGTCTCTGTTTCATTAAGATTACGTTCAGCGCACTGAAGTTTCACTCAGAGAGAATATGCGGCAATTTTTCTACACAGGCAGAGGAAGCGAGCGATATGGTTTATTCTAAATGCTGAATATATATATATATATATATATATATATATATATATATATATATATATATATATATATATATATATATACACACACAAAGAGGTTAGATAGCGAAGAACACACGCGCCGAGAACTGGGTGACGTTCCCAGGGCACGGTATTCGCATTATTAAAATAAAATCTGATAAAGTGAGTGCTCTCGAATGCGTGTACTTCGGTTCTCGCTAAGTCAATGAGCACTGGTACATAACAACGAAAGGTATATTGTGCTCAGTTGAGAATCACAAACTAATTTTTGATGATCAGCCAAATAACTCAGTGTCAGGGTACGCCAGAATACACCTCTCCGCTTTAGGCCCTACAAGCTCTCGGTTTGAAAGGTGATGACCCAAAAGAAAAGCTGTTATTTGCCTTTCAGTATTGTCACTTACGTTATGTGAGAGACAGGGATCTCGTCGTCATACCTTGCTTAGAAACATATCTAGTTACTCAGAAATCGGGTCAGGTTTGGTGCTAGGCAACAATCGTCGCTTCGACACCTGCTGCCATGGTTGCTGGCGCAGAACTTCTGGGACAAAATCTATTACGGGGAACTCTGTGGCATAGGGGATCTATGGCGTTGCCACAACAACACGAAAATGGTATGGAACGCGAATCTGCCGAAACTCCGTTAATCCTGGCTTCAAAGGGCTTTGGGAGCCTAACAATGATCACTTTTCTTTCTCAGCGAAATATAGGGTTACGAATGCAATGAATCGCAATCATCATGTATTTGCGCAGAAACGTATTGCTTCCACGCGTTGAGAAAAAGCATGATTTCTCGTCGCGCTGCTAAGCTCGAGGTCGCAGGTTCAATACCAGCCGCGGCGGCCGCATTTCAACGGGGACGAAGTGCAAGAAAGCCGCTCGTTTGCTTAGACTTAGGTGCACGTTAAAGAATCCCAAGTGTTCAAATTTAATCCGTAGTCCCCAACTACGGCTTGCCGCGCAATCAGATTGTGGTTTTGGCACGTAGAACTCCAGAAATAATTGTTATTTTTTCGTCAAATATGATTTCGTGGAAAAAAAGATCAAGCACAAGAGATAGCTTCGAAAGAAAGTCTCAAGCAAGAAGCATAAAGATGAGACAAAGCCATGCGGTACCCATGATTCACATGGTAGCTCAACCATCGCACAGCCAAATTTTCCTCCAGTGATTTTAATAGAAACTCTATGCGGCGCGATAAATCCAAGGAACAGCGATAGGGAACCGCACAGCGATAGGGAACAGCGATAGGGAAGCAGCGCTGGCGATGAAGCGCTACGGCAGTTCGACTGTGCTGCTAAAGTACACTGGCGCCGTCTGGCAGGCAGGCCTAGAAAATGGCACAATATCTTGAACAATGGCAGATAGCCAACCTGTGTCAATGTTTGCTTTAAACTGACGAGTCCAGCCATTCTCACTGCGAGAAGTGCGTGCTTTTCGGTGTTCTAGCACACCGATACCCGGTCAGGTCAAACGCTCGTTCATTTGCGTCAAAATAAGAGCTGAGCTTGCTGACGCGAAATCGCGACTCGTCCTACCAGAAGCTGTTTCCTCCGCCCGCTATAGGCCGGGTGTTACGGCGTTCCTGTTGTTCTCGTTTTGTTTGTTTGCTTGTTTCCATTGTTGTTATTGGCATGCAAAGTTTCAGCGCGCGTTCCCCATAGTGTACTACAATTGCGTGCCCGACCACGTGGCCTGACGCAAACGCCAACCACCGCTACGGATGCGCGCATGCCCAGCGGCAACGACAGTAGCCTTTTTCCCCTGAGAATTCCCTAAAATTTCCTGGGAATTTTCCCTAAAAGGACCTCAGCACGGTCCTTTTAATCCTGCTGTCCGAAAACAGAGCTGTTGCGAGCGAGTCGTTGGAGGGTGGTTATGACGTGCCTCGCATTATGTGAGGGGCGCTAAGCGACCGCTTATGGGACGCTACGAAACGCAAACGCGACGGTGAAACTTTAACGAGTTGGGCTGCAGACGCCAAGAGTAGATTAACACGTCCCCGTCCTCCATTAACGTAACCATTTGGTGGTGCCAGGTGTCGAGCGGAGGCTCGTTTGAGCACGTTTATGGTCGGCTTCAACGAGGACGCCGCCTGCTTAAACGGGCAGCTTGCGGGGCGTAATCTGGTGCTATACGTTCGTTCTGTGGTTTTCGTTTACAACGAGAGACGAATACCTTGCCGCAGGCGTCAGGATCGCGCCTAACCTGAAGGGAGACTAACTAGGAGCACGCTAGATCAGTTTAGACTGACGTAGCACGTTTTTCTCGAAACGAATATTCTTTTTTTTTTCTGACTTCTCGGTAATGTGATGGCTCTCGGACGCGAAAAGGAAAAATCTAAGTTTTATTTCTTTTATTTTACGCCAGGAGACTTCAGCGCTGGTAAAGGCCAGTTGCAACGTCAAGAAGTTGGAAACATTTTCGCGCATTCGGGCAGTCGCGGCTCAGTAAACGGTCTCGAAAGTTTCAAAACTTCTGCCTTTGGATCATTTAGAACGCAGTATAATCCACCTTCACCGACGAAACGTCAAGTATGCCCGAGAAAACGTGGTCAACATTCATGACGTCATGGCGAGGGTGCGCGTGAGTGGGGAGGCGGCGTCGACACCCGTATTCCATATTTGCGGCTCTTATTGCTTCTCAGCCCTCTCGTTACGGTAAGAATAGGGTTTATTTATATTGAGCGTAACGACCATAATAGGGGGCAAAAGATTTTTCCCTCTAGTGTTCTTTTATAGGTGTCAGCGACACTCCAAGAAAACTCACGCGCATCTGAAACATGCTGCTTTCGCCCAGAGTCTCTGTAGACACTGTGTTGACGTCACTTCGAGCCACTGAGAAAACGATCAATCGACGCGATATGAGTTATGCAGTTCGACAACCTTTGTTCGGCAAAAGAGAGTAAGAAATTAAATCGGGAAAGAAGGGTGTCTGGTCGGTGCGCCTTTAAATGTCGGCGTGACATTTCGCTCTGGGACGAGTTCCTGTGCCAAGTGCCTGGCACGCGCTGCGTGATGTTGCTACAAGCGTTTCGTCCCATGGATACGGTGCTGTTTCTGCAATTCATCGTAATTCAAAATCGGACCTGCGACGCCAATCCACCCTAGGCGCAACTCGCTCGCTCGCTCGCTCGCTCGCTCGCTCACTCACTCGCTCACTCACTCACTCACTCACTCACTCACTCACTCACTCACTCACTCACTCACTCACTCACTCACTCACTCACTCACTCACTCACTCACTCACTCACTCACTCACTCACTCACTCACTCACTCACTCACTCACTCACTCACTCACTCACTCACTCACTCACTCACTCACTCACTCACTCACTCACTCACTCACTCACTCACTCACTCACTCACTCACTCACTCACTCACTCACTCACTCACTCACTCACTCACTCACTCACTCACTCACTCACTCACTCACTCACTCACTCACTCACTCACTCACTCACTCACTCACTCACTCACTCACTCACTCACTCACTCACTCACTCACTCACTCACTCACTCACTCACTCACTCACTCACTCACTCACTCACTCACTCACTCACTCACTCACTCACTCACTCACTCACTCACTCACTCACTCACTCACTCACTCACTCACTCACTCACTCACTCACTCACTCACTCACTCACTCACTCACTCACTCACTCACTCACTCACTCACTCACTCACTCACTCACTCACTCACTCACTCACTCACTCACTCACTCACTCACTCACTCACTCACTCACTCACTCACTCACTCACTCACTCACTCACTCACTCACTCACTCACTCACTCACTCACTCACTCACTCACTCACTCACTCACTCACTCACTCACTCACTCACTCACTCACTCACTCACTCACTCACTCACTCACTCACTCACTCACTCACTCACTCACTCACTCACTCACTCACTCACTCACTCACTCACTCACTCACTCACTCACTCACTCACTCACTCACTCACTCACTCACTCACTCACTCACTCACTCACTCACTCACTCACTCACTCACTCACTCACTCACTCAGAGGCACCTCAGAAATGGGCCATTTCTTGCGACTCTGCAGTAGCACTTTACAGTCTGCATTTTGCCCTATACCATATAGGACTAGTGAGCAGCTGACATATGAAATAAGAGAATACCACCATCAAGCTATCGCAAAAGTGGATGAAATTATATTCCAGTGGCTACCTGGGCATACCGGTATTGCTGGTAATGACTTCGCCGATGAAGCTGCTCAGTTTGCCCATCTGGAAGCCCGACCAGTTCCAATCCCTTTATTTAGAACCGACGCTGCAAGAAAGCTTCATATCGTCGCTAAAGTTATGACACACAAGTACTGGTCTTCTCCCAACCTCCCGAAGTGTCATCTTCATAGGCTTGATCTATCCTTAAAGCTACAAGTGCCATCAAAAGTTTCCCGGTGTGAGGTGACAGTATTGTGCCTCCTCTGAGTCGGCGTGGCATTCACGAAAACCTACTCGTTCCGCATTGGCATGGGGGATATGCCCATGTGCGACTCTTGTGGAACCACAGAAACGATTGAACACTTCCTATGTATCCGTCCCCAGCACAACGTCGAGCGTGAAGCTCTCCGGACAGCATTGAACCAGCTAGACACTAGACAATATTCGGAAATGAAGATCCTTGGACAATGGCTGTGCGCATCGATGGCGCATAAAGCCACAAACGCGTTGTTAAAATACCCTAAGTCGACAGGTCTTGGCAACAGTGTGTAGACTCGGTGGGAACCTTCAAATGTGCGCGAAACTGTGCTCTTTCTATCTCCTCTCTCTCTCTCTCTTCGTTCTGATTACCCCTTCCCCCAGTGCAGGGTAGCAAACCTGACGTACGTCTGGTTAACCTCCCTGCCTTTCTTGTCTTATATTTTTCTCTCTCTCTCTCTTCCCTGCCTCGCTCCCTCAACCACTGACTCACCTAATAGGTAATGTAAAGACAGCTATGCAAAAAAAAAAGAAATGTTTTTCTGGGAACAATGCATTCACTTCAGTTTTCGCAGGAGAACGCATCAAGATCGCATCATATAGCGTGCTGCCATACTCGCTAAATCACGCCCAGTTTCAGCCTCACTATAGGAAGAAACTTAATACGACGAAATGGAAGCGGCTACCGTAAAAAAAAGAGCAATCCAAGTCTTACCGTGTAAAGAGTACATATACCAGACTGCTTCAGTAGGGTTCGGCTCCAAAATTCATCGTTCTCATTTTCCATTAGGGTCTTTATATAAGATGTTGATACCAGCGAATGGTGCCGGCTACAGAAAATGACAATTTTATTGCATACTTTCACAAACTGCGCGCACTCTTTGATTGGTTATAGAACCCCCGGGATTGTTAAGATTAAAAGCTACGTCGTCAAACGTCTACGCAGTCTCCTTGTAACGCGAAAGAGACACAACAAATTGGAACGCGACTCACGTGCGTACGCGCGCATCGCATGTAATATAATGTGAAAGAGGAGGACGCCTTGTCGCTGATTGGTTTTGTAACTAGAAAACGCTGATTTGTGCCCAACTACGCTTTCGTTGCGAAACAGCGTTCGATTATAACCGGAAGCGCAGGCTTAAGATCGAGGTGCGCGTTCACGGAACCATTCTTACGCAAGAACTATCCGCTATTGGCGCCCTTCTGGCGCGGGAATCGTCTTGTTGAAGCGCCGGTCGCAATCATGAGTCGCAGTGGCCCGTACGACCGCCGATGAGGAATAGTTGTTACGCAAATGAAATTTTGTGAATGCGAGCCGTTTTTATTTTCGTTTTTATTGCGATAGCATTTACATGGACAATCCAGGCGCATTTCTGCCGTCGCCGTGATGTTCGGGATAAAGTACAAGGGCGATAACATGGCCGCCACGCGCGCCGTATGCTGTATGTGCGATTGAAAGCGTGCGAGGGTGCGCTGACGATGGTGGCTCGATCTTGCATGCGCAAAGGAGGAAAGTTGGGAGGAAGCGCGCCTTCTGCCGTCGTGCGCAAAGCACCGGAGCCGGGGGGTGGGGGAGGGGGTAAGGGGGAGGGGTTGGAAGCGTTCTACTCCGGCAGTGGCTGCGTATGGTGCGGACGCGTGGGCCCTATCTTGAAAGCAATCTGTGCTGGGGGACAGCGGTCATCGAGTGCTGATGGCTTCGTGTGCGCTTTGTTCCCGCCGCTTAGTTACCGTTGAAGCTAGAGGCAGGCAGCACGAAGCTCAGTTTGCTTGCTGCTGCTGCCGTGCTTCCTCACTCCAGCGTCTTGACAGCGAGTGTGCGTGGTCATCTAGTGAGATGTGCTCATGTTTGCTAGTCCGTGCGTCACGTCATGCTCGGTAATTTAATTAGTAAGCGAATGTTTACAAGTTTATACGGTTGCTAAAACTAATATCCTTACTTCGTGTAGCTGTCCATTAATTTGCTATCGCAATCGATGCGGCCCCTTTAGGGCGAAAGTGTAACCTTTTTATTCAAATGAAAATACACGAAAGAGATTCAATTTCGTCTTAAGGTAACAAGCTTCTTCAGGCAATCAAAAAGAAATCACCTTCATGATCTCTTTATTAGTGAAACCTTAAAATGGAGTGATGCTGTCTGGCAGAAGCTCAACCTTATACTTGATTGTGGGCCGGTGTGGTGACATGGTACTCATTAAATAGATATAGATGCGTAATTACCTCCGGAAAATTACTATGAGATATTTTTAGTAACTTGTTTGTCTCATTAGTTAACAGTTCCCCTGATAGAGGTTGTTTGGGTTATATGCAAGCAAAATGCAGGGAGAGCGCTTTCTTAAAACCGACTAATTCACCAGAAGTGTTCCATGTGTTTTCTACTTTCCCCAACGCGAGAAGCTGTGACATTGCCAACTTAAAAATTCCACCAGCTATGCACATATTAGATATCCTTCGCCCTATCCTCAGTCACACATACAAACTTACGTTTATGCATAGGACGTTCTCGAAGAAATGCGAATAGCGAAGGTTAGTGTCCTTTTGAAGGGCGGAGGTAGAAATAAGCTAACCAACTACATTCCCATATCGATTCTCCCCGTTTTTTTCCCGAAAGGCCTCGAAAAATTAAATAATGACCGCATGACATCTTTTTGTGAAAAGCGCTGCATAATAACAAAAGTCAGGTCAGCTTCCGGGAAGGGCTCTCCATCAAGGTAGTGCTCCTAACACAAAACGAATTTCTCCTAGATGCCATTGAACATAAGTTACTAAAAGTCGGGATATTCATGGATTTTTTAAAGGCATTTGATCGGATAAATAATGGCACCTTGTTGAAGAAACTTGAAATATATGGATTCAGGGGGTGGCTCTTTAGTTTTTATCAATAGCTATCTGACATTTTACTTTCATTGCACTATGCAGTGATTGTGTAGATGCCGCTATCGGTCATGTTTCCAACGTAAATTTTTATTTGTTAGGGGTTACAGAGCCCGTCAAGGCTCTTATTGTGCTTTTTGTTGCACTGTTTTCGTTTCACTGTTCTTGCTGCACTGTTGTCGAATAAACCTTCGACCTTGACTTGGCCACGAAGGAAAAAAAATAATTCGATCACTGTATAATAGTGATGGCCACTTCTTTTGGCACAATAGTAATGAAAATAAGACAAAAATATTTTAAGGTATGAAAACTTTGAAAGTTCGGAAAATCTAGGGCGAAGTTCACTGACCAGAGTACATCTAGTCCACGTATAGTCCGAGATTTACTGGAACATTCCTAGACAATAAAAAAAAGGACAAGTTGCACCACACGCTGTACCCAGTCTCGAGATATGCGCGTATACACCGAGTTCCGAACACGTACACCAGTCCGCGATACAGACCGAGACGAGTAGCGCGCAGAGGCGCAACATTGAAAAGCGGACTTCGTGACACAAGACGCGCACAAAAAAACACGAGCGTGACACGCATCTTAAACAACAGTCACACAAAGAGAGATGGAAGGGGAAGGAAGGAAAAGGCGTGGAGGTTAAGCGGACTTTCTCCAGGCAGGAGGAGGGGGAATGAAAGAGAGAGAGAGAAACAGATGACGTGAGTTCAGATCATCTGCACGCGCTACGCAAAGTGCAGGGTGTCTGTACATTAGGTAACTCCAGTCTGTCGCCATCATGTGCCGCAGCAGAGCTCGCGCGGTAATATTTGCTTCGGTAAGAGGCCGATCGTCCAGTCCAACAAGCGCACATAAATACATCGAGTAGAAGCGGGTAGCGGTCATACAGACAGCATTACGGGACATGTGGTGCACCCTTATCTTAATTGGCAGTGGTCGAAAAAGATATGTTTCCAAAGCGAAAGTTCCGACTCATCTTCGTCAGGGCTGACTGCTGTTGATCATTTGTGTATTCATATTTATTTATTTATTTATTTATTTATTTATTTATTTATTTATTTATTTATAAAAATCTTCCTGTGAACTTCTCTCGTTCAAGGATATGAGCGAAACGAGAACAAGGGGAAAGGAGGAGCCAACGTTTCGACAAGTGAACTTGTCTTGGTCCCCCTCTTTCCCTCTCATTCAAGGAGTGAGATGAAGGGATACGAGCAACTCAAATTTTTTTTAAGGCGGAAACCGTACGAAGTAACAGACAACGAAGCCGGAGAAAGCATGTGTGAAGTTAATTGTCATGTCTAAATGAAATGCAGAAATAGTTAGGAAAAGGGAAACGAAAGTGCACGGCAAGCTAACTTGCCCCAAGTTTGAACCGAAACCACGTCATTCGCATTAAACGTGTAGTGCCTCGCCAATGTAAGGCTGCCGAATGGCAGCTTTACATTGCGGATGATAACTACGATCGCGATCAACTAACTGGGATCGAGCTCATGACGGAGCAAAAATTGAGCGTTCTCGCGAATGGCTACGCAGCAGCGAGTGATTTGCAGCGAGTATGATCCCGATTGATTCAAACACGCTCGAGATATGTGACCGTGTTACCATCGCGAACACTCCGTTATAGACCTGCCTCTCTCCTGTGGAGGCTTGCGCCTGTTCGTCAGTCAACTAACGGCGTGAAAGAAAAGAAAAAAAGAGAAGGAAAGGACGAAAACGATGGTAGCCCGAATTCAGAGATCTTTCTCACCTGGCGTTTGTATGGAGCTCCGGTAGCAGTCCTCGACTGTCGGCTTGTAAACGCTGTCGAACAATCCTTCCATGAACTGTACGATGAGCGAAGTTTTGCCCACACCGCCGGCGCCGATCAACACCAATTTGTTTTCCCGCATGCCGGGCAGGTGCTGCTCGGGCCGCTCACCTCCGCCTGCCACCTCCTCGTTCACCGAACTCTTGCGACGTGGCCCATGGAGAACACACTTGTACGGTAGCGTCACTTTCTCATCGGACGGTTCTCGAAAGGACGCCGTGTTTCCCGCGGACAGAGAGCGACGTCACGTGACCTTTTCTCCCCTCTTTTTTCCCCCTTCTTTCGTTACACGGCGTAGATCTTAACAACACATCGTCTCTTGTATCCGTTGTATTGTACTACACGAGGTTTCCAAGCCTTCTCGTCCCGTCGTATAGACTCCGCTGGCCCGCGCTCCTCTACTTCGACTTTTCGTTCGCTCGTCGATGTCTTCCCGCGTCGCTGTAAAGTCTGGCGTCTGCTCGCTCAATGAAATCTCGGTCGTCTGTCTACGTGAAGGCAGAGCTGCTCATCGTTGAAACCGTTTCGTCTGTTCTTCGAGCGCTTCAAGTACTACCTGCTCGTGGCGTGGGGCAGACTGCGTCCTACTCTTCGGTCGGCTGTCTCTACGTGTCAAAGCCTGCGTTTCGTAAACCTTGCGGAACTTCCCGCTCACTCTTCTGTTTTCAAGGTGACCGTACGCAATGGAAAAACCCCGGCGTCTCACAGTGGGAGGAAACAGGAGTCCGGCCGGCAGATCGTCGTCTTCGTCTCGTCGTTCGTCTTCGACTCGCGCTTGGGGAGCTAATAGAGAGTGACACCGTACGGCATCGACGGCAGCGAAATAACGCAAGAACCCAGCACTCGCAGTACCACGTAAAACGCCGAGCTGACGCCCAAGCAGTACGCAAAAATGTATTGCGGCGCGCGAGACGAGGTTTTAGAAGCGGAACGCAGCGAGGCCCGTCTGCGGCGCGTGCGTTGCGCGATCTTTTGCTGCCACTTAGCCGCGTCGTCTGCTTCCACATTCGGAGCGGGAGGGACAGATGCGTAGGTGGCGCTGCGAGTAGTGTGTTTCAGAAGAGCACGCACAACTCTCGATTGAGAGGTACCAAGAAATGGCGTCACTAATCGATTCTAGGAGTTTTGCGCGAAAGGCTTCTCGGGTTCTAGTTCCCTTGCTTGTGGCGACAAATTTGAGTCTAAATGGTCATGACGAACTAGTGGAAGAATATAAAACGGATATATTGATAAACGGAGTATTTCTGATCTCCCAGTTTCCTCTAGTTTTTTTTTTCTTTTTCCCTAAGGCAGTCGCTTCTGCATCGCACAACTGAAAGGCAAATATAGGATTGGTGAAGCAACGCTATATTACAACCGCGAAGCAACGAATTGCGAGAAGTTTGCGGATCCTGTCAACGACAATACCATCGTAGAATAAGCGTTATCTGGTCACGTGACGCCGCGTGGAAAGCTCCAGAAAACAGATCTGTGCTCTGACGCATATGCACCGACTCGCCAAAGCGCGCGCGCGCGCGCGCTCGCGACTGGATGGCGGCATTCGCGTCGTCCAATTTCCATGACAACCACCAGTTGCGTCTCCTACGCGTCGGTGGCTGGCGGAGCGTGGAAGATACGCTGGCACGAGAGGGGAATGGGAAAACAAAATACCGCATGACAAAACCTGAATGAAGAAGGAGCGGGTTGTCGTTTCGAGAATAGCAACGCAGTTGCTGGGTTCTGAATGCGTTCACGATACAGCGAGAACTTGTGAGCGCCCAAAGGGACGAAGCCCCCGAATTCACGTCAGGTCAGATCCTCTCTCGTCTCTAAGCGAGAGAAACCCAGGACCAAGACTTGGCATTTAAAGGAGGACTCGCCGTGCGGCGCACCTCATTCATCGCTTTCACGAGATAGCTGAGGCGGCGTAGGGCGCACTCGCATCCCTGAAAGGAGCCACGGGCATTCATTCACGGTCAAGTACTCACGCGTTTGTTCGCACGGCGTGTCCTTACAAGACAAGTTCAACTGCTTTTCTTTCTTTCTTTCTCTTTTTGATGGCCAGTCGTGTCGTTCTTGAACGACAGGCCTCTTGGAGACACGGCTTAGATTTCTGTGCTTTCTTCTACGTTTCTGCGGGGTTATGGGAAGTTCTTTTGAATTTCTGATGCAAGAAGATGAAAGCAATAGCTTCGACAGGAAACAGCCAGCATCTTAGAGCTTCCCTTGCAAGGTCGATATTGAGTGGGCGTTTTCGGTTTTGAAGACTCACCGAGAAAACGTAAGGGTGTTCCCGCTTTGACACGCGCTCATTGAAGGTGTAACACATTTGTATGATTTGTATCATTTGTATAAAACAACCTTTTGATTCGCAAAAAAAGAATATACTTTTAAATTTTCACCTTCTTTCAGCAACGAAATTGTCTTACGTCGTACTCCCGGTGGTTGGTAAAACGATTCGATGAAAGTATCGCGTGGCGTAATTTTAGCGGCAGCGTTAAGAGGGCGCGTAACCTAGCCGTATGCCTGCTGTTTAGCAGGCCAGGCTTTTGCGTTCAAGAGGTACTGCCCGAAGTACACGCGCCATTGCAGTAAGTAAGCCGAATCTGAGAAAGGCATAAGTCAGTGAAAAGGTGGGCCGGTGAAACAGGCCCGTCTGTATGAATCTGAGCTCTCTTCCGAAGAATTTCGGTCAAAGTAAGAATATAGTTTCAAGGATGCCACAACAGTTGCGGTTCATGCGGAGAAATTTGAAGAAATTTGGAGCGTTGCCCGAAGTCCAGCGACAAAAAGTAACAGCTCACAAAAGTTAAATTCGGCCTATGCTTGGGTGAATTTGCCGACGTGGTACAGGATCCTGCTGCGGAAATTAGCATCAAGGCACTGGAAAACATTCAGAAAAAAGGCGCACTGCTTTATCTTCTATTGCTTTGGACCGCCCATTTCTGAACTTTATCGCTTATCATTGATTGCGTGAGAAGCCACTCGAAGAAAAATTAATAGTGAAATAGCTATTTGGGCTATATTGGCGATATAGCCCAAATAGCGCGAGTGAATAGGTCAATGACGATGCCAATAAAAGAAAAAAAACTACATGGTGCTAAGCAAATACTTTTGCAACAAATCAGCGTATTGTTTTTTTTTCTCGTGCTGTTCGCAGCCTGGAAATAACTCCCAGCTGATGGTATATCAGTACCTACTACAGGCGCATCCTCAACTAGGGTTGAATCACTTTTCACATAGCACGGGGGTAAAAAGAAATCGTTTGCTTCTCAGACTTGTGCCCGTCTTCGACGTACTCGAATTCTGGTCACATGTTATCCTTTTGCCTTCTTTGCTATGCTGTACGGGTGAAGTTTGTTATTGGAACTTAGACAATAGCATTCCTAGTTTTTACTTATCCTGTTCTTTTGTCTAGAAAAGTCGTGCTCTTTGTTTTATTCTCGTTTTGTCCCGGCATTCACCTCCCTGTGAAAATGCATTTGAGAACAGCTTATAGTTTAGCGAATAATTGATTGTTGTGGTTTATAGAGGTCGTTTCTGTGTTTCGCGTTATAATGACGTCATGTTTTCGTCTTCCCCGGCGAATACCAGCCGCTTTGACCTTTGCACATGTGGCCGGCAGCTCATATGCAAATAAAGTTTAAAAAAAAGGTGCACATGAGCACCGCTACAAATCTCGTGTTGGAATTCGAAGCAGACCCGCTACTTCCGAGGGTAAATCACTCGCTACGGCTACAACTACGTGAGCTCCCAACACCTCGCCTCTAACATACAAATGAAAATACAATATATGAAAGTATACCTGGAGTATCCATGTTCTACCGGGCTAGTACGAATCGGAACAAGTGAAGTGAGGTATATAAGGTGCTATAATCGCAAAAGTATTTGGTATTACTCTAGGTTCATTCGATTAGATTGATCCTTATAGTCTGTCCTTAAGACTTTATTTCTTCTTTTGTTTGCCGGTGTCCGAATTTGCGTTGAAGCTTCAAAAATACGACGGGTCGACAAGCTAGACTTAGTACTTTGCCTCTCACTATGAGTAGTAGCCAAGAACATATGACTCAAAAATGTTTAGCTTGTTGAATGTCGATTACGCTGTCTGTGCGTGAGGCGTAATCAATGTATGTGTATGCGTGCTTCAGTAGTACCTGTACGAACGCAGCCTTCCAACTTCCAAGCCCGCTCCTAATTGCTTGCCTCCTGTAAAGCGTGCACCACCGTAGGCTAGTAAGTGTGCAACAAAGCCAACTTTACAACAAAAAGAGGGGTTGCAAAGAAAATTGCCAAATTGCTGTTTAAGATAAAGTAGAAGAATAAAACAGACAGACAGACAGAGAAATTTATTTACGAGGTCCTGAGAAACTTTGCCCTAGGGCTGAGCTGCGGGCCGCTCCCACGCGGGGACTGGTAGGCCGAGCCTAACCGCCGCATCGTGGGCTCTCTCGAGAGCCCAAGTTTGCCGTGGAAGTTCTGAGCTCTGGATGGCAGAGCTCCATTCTTCTTCCGTGATGCGATTGGGTCCCTGTAACGAGGGGCATCGTCATAGCATGTGTGCGAGATTGAAAGAAATGAGATAATAATAGCACGATACACGCATAAAGAGAGGAGAAAAGAATGTAATTATTGAGACACCAAAGACAGTAACATTTGAATTAGTAAATTGCACTTCTGCAATACCTAAAAAGCCACTCACACAGCCGGACGACGTTTAGTAGGCCGGAAAATGCGCAATGTTGAAAGACAGGTGGCGCCATCACCTTGCTATTACCGTACCAGCTTTGCGCGACGTCATGGATTTTGACGGTGTCTCCTCGGCCGCATTTAATAGTTTAGCTATAAAGATGGAATACAGTGTAATTGAACTGCAGTGGACTACAGTACTGTAGTACCACAGTACTACAGTACATTCCAGTTGATTACAGGACTGAAGCTAGCAAGCTTAGAGAACATTAACTGAGCCACAATGGCCAAAATATAAAAATAAAGACTTTTTTTGAAGATCGTGACGTCATGTTGACGTGCTGGCGTCCGCGTTACTGCGCGAAGTTCAAAAAGCCGAACTTGGAGCATCGCTTTATCTTCTAATGGTCAACCTATGACCGCGCAATTTGCCGAATGAGAGCTTTATCGGTATAAACACGTTGACGGTTTCCCTTTAATGTCAATATTAACAGTTAGAGGCACTCATTCACGCCATTCGGTCTAGGGAGCGAGGAAATGTTTAAATAAATTAAATGCGAGCAATTGTGCCAGGCCGTGCACATACGCTTGTATGCGCCGCGCAAGGAGCGGCATAGGGGATGAAAATTCCCTAGAATGAGGTGAATGACGGGAACGGGATGTTCAAGAAAGAAAATATAGGAGATAGAAAGAAGTATGTAATAACGGCATGAAAAGGTACGACAACGAAAAAACAAATTCAGTGCCCTTCCATTCTATAAAGAACGATCACCAGCGAAGCTGCTTGTGAGAGCCCTTTAATGACGAACTGCATCTCCGCCCCGGATCGACCCGACATGGCACTTTCTTCGGGATCGGCCCGCATATGGGGCGTTTTGTGTCTACACAAGGACACAATCCTGGGGAACTAGCCCTTAACAGCTTCGCTGTAATTTGCTGCAAAAATTGGTTACGTCGTTGCTCTCTCAATTCATAAATAATGACGACACCCCTTAATGGCGAACTGCATCTCTGCCGTGCATCGACCCGGCATTGCACTGTCTTCGGGATCGGCCCACGTTTTGTGTCTACACAAGGACACAATCCTGGGGAACTAGCCCTTAACAGCTTCGCTGTAATTCGCTGCAAATTTGGTTACGTCATTGCTCTCTCAATTGATTAATTAATGACGACGACGACAAACGAGGAAGCAGTGGCACGAACGCGTTCACGTGATAGCGCCGAGTGGCGCAAACAAGCCATCTGTGGAAGAAGTCGAAGGACGCTGGGGCTAATCCTGAAGATGATAGTTTAGTGCTAAGACACGGACATCATCCTGGGGGAACTGGCCCTTAACAGCTTCTATGTACAAAAATGGTACAAATGTGGTCATGCAATTAGTACTGACAAGTAAGAAAAAATGTGCCGAATAAACAAGAAGGTCTAAGCTCCTCGATTCATTGAGTGGTTAGGGTTACGAGCTGATGCATCTCACCTCTGCAGTGATCTTTTTTTCATATCCTCTGTTAAATTTCACCGAAGCAGCGAGATATCGCAGTCAGTGCTTCCATGCCCTTGAGATTCATCGTTAGTTGAGCGCGATTTTGCATGATGTTGTGAAATTGTGCCTCGGGGGAGGCCGGCAGTGCGGGGGGCAGACAGGTGGGGGGGGGGGGGCGTGAACAGGCGCGCTGGTGGAGCAGGTGGGCGCGCAGTTGACTTTCAGACTAGGAGCTCCGGCTGCTAGCAGTGATCTTGAGCGCGCCACCTTTCTAGTTCAAAGGCTTTTGCGTACGGCGCATTCTCGCTTCTGAGCACGTGAACCTTTTTTTTTTTCGTTTCACTTACTTGCTCACGCCTTCAGAAATGAATGGAACAATGATCTGTGAATGTCTTCACGAACGGGTGTGAACGTCTGCTGGGCACGCGCATCGACTTTATTTTCTTCTCAAGGGTTTGTGGAGAGTTCTAAGCTGTCCGTGCCGCCGGCCACAAAGATAATTCCTATACGAGGGCACAAAGTCATCATTATATATATATATATATATATATATATATATATATATATATATATATATATATATATATATATATATATATATATATATATATATCCATCTTTATCATGAATTTTCAGAGGCATTACGTAAGAGAGGAGGAATGAAGACGGCTTCTTTTTTGACGTGACAATATTAGTTATCAGAACATCACATAGAAAAAAAAATACAGGAAGAAATGGCGTTTACGAAATGGCAAATATAGTATCGGTACGGTAAATTGGGAAGCGAGAAAAAGGAGGAAAGGATGCCATGGAGTATAGGGAAAAAGCATTATACCTCAAAAGTTTAGACACGATGTTTAGTCAACTTTTCCTGGGGGTGGTTTATCATCAATGCACGAATCTATGTTTTCCCGAAAGACTATTCTGGTAGGTTTTTTCTTCCCCTTTAGATTTCTCAATTTCGCGCTTCGCTTCTAAGGTGCGGAAGATGGATGGCCTTGTTTTTTTTGTTTTGTTTTCGTCGCGAAAAGCGCGCCTCTGGATCGTAAGTAACGAAGCACGTACTTCTCGCGCAAAGCATTTTACGATGTCCTAAGACCTTCGCTATATAGGGGGGCCTGTGCACACACTCCCGTGCGTGGGCGTGCGTTCCAAGCTTCCCTAGGCCCGACGTTGTTGGAGTTGTTGGCGACGGGCGCGACTCACGATTCAGCCGCATCGAGCAAACTGAACAACTCTTGTTTGTTCTTCTCCCGCGAAGTCTGCTTGGGTGGGCTGTATAGCGACGGGGGCATTTCCATCTCGGGATAAACGCTATCGGTCATTGACCTCCGCTCACCGGCGGCAGAGACGACGTCCCGGTTTGGCACCCCCTCGATAACCCCCGACCGCCTCCTTTCCCTTGCCTTTCTCTCTGCCCCGCAAGAGTCGCACGACCACTTAGCCCTGCACTTTGGTTTGGCCTAACTCTCTCCCAAAATAATGTTTGTTTAATATATTACGCCTCTGTTGCATACGAAATGTCTTTGACTGGGGGAAAACGCTCATATCCCTCCATTTAGAGTTAAGCCTTGGGAGCTCGCTGAGAAGCCGCGACAAAATTAAAAAAAAAAGCACTTAAAGCGACTTAACGTCGAGCGAGTTTATAGGGATTCATAGTGCGGAAAGGAATGCGTTGTAGAATGGGGGTGTAAATACAACAAGGACAGCGCCAACGCCATCTATCAACTGGAACGTAACACAATGGCGAAATAAAATAAGGAAGATGCAAAAGGCTATCTCCGCCACCGCAAGGGAAGGCAGCGCCGATCTGTCAATCACAGACACGTGTCGGCTGTCGCGCAGGGCCACTGTTTGGCCGCGACAATTGTAGCTCTTTGTGCGGCGTATCTCAGGGCAGACTTATGCGTGTGCTACTGCTATAATCGATATGCTACTACACGACCCACAAGGCGCACTCCTTATGTTTGGATGAAACTATAGCGTCTGCAAATTATGGAGCGCACTTTCAATCGCGACAGTGCACCGAAATGTTAGACGCTGTTTCGCCAATCAAACAATCGTTCGTGCTGAATACCATCTGACTGATGTCAGCGACCTGTACGCCCTACATTAAAGCGGCTGCACTGAAAGGGAACCACTCCTATACAACTTACAAACGTATTGATCTTCCTTACATAACAACTGGCTGGTCTTGTTTGTCGCTCAAATGCTCTTTCACTTTTTCTGTATGGTGGAGCATCATCTTTCCTAATTTCAGCCTTAAACATAGCGTTGACCAGTAATCGACTACATGGTTTCTTAGGTTTGTGTCACAGATAGGTAATGTAAGAAATTCCTCCCGATTTTCTCCGTTTATGCTCTCTACGCTGTCACGCACTACCCATGTGCGCTAAAATTGAGGGGTATGTGTAAATAGTGGAACGCATTTTATTACTCGACTGTTTTGCAGCCTCTAGAGAAGGCCCGTGCATCGAGAGTATGTTAAAGATCCCCTAGTGGTCGAAATTAATATGGAGACACCCACTACGGCGCGCCTCACAATCAAATCGTGGTTGGGCACACAGAACCACAGAGTTCAATTTGCTGCCTCTCAAAGAACAAGTAAAGAAAAGAAGCCACGTCAAATGCCAGCGTCTCGAAAGGATGATTTGTCATCGTCAAAACTTTAACAAAGTCGACTGATCCAAACGTTGGGAGCCCACAAAGGCCTCTTTACCTCTCTTATTTCTCCTTGGTTCCCTTATTAGAAGTCCCCGTCTTCCATGTATACAATACCGCTTTCGTACACTGGGAAATAAAGTGGTGGCAGCTGTGCTATTCTGGGTTACAGTACAGTACAACGCAACATGTATCAGAACGTCGGGAAGTATAGCATACCTTGTGTGTTGTGTCTTAGCAGTAGTAACATATTTGGTAACATAAGTACGCGTAGAGCCAATGGAGGTCTGAGAATACTCAGGTGACACAAAGGATGCGTTCCAATAAATTTCGTCTGTTTCCCTACGCCATATAATCGTTGACAGTAAGTACCTCAGGGTTTAGTTCCTGCATTAAGGCTTTAGCGCATTTGGTTTAGTATGTTAAACCCGCGCGACAGCCTGTGCGCTACACACGAAAAGAAAGATGGCTTTCGGCACTTGTTGCACAGCAGTTCCGCCCCACCTCATCCGCTGTCTCTGGTCGCCGAGTAGGTTTTGTTTGGACATTCGGGCCTCCATATTGGTGCCCACATATACACGTCACTCTCTTGTGCGCGCCAGCGCACGGACGTCTGCCGGCGAACATACGCATTGGGGACAGACGCAGACGCAGTCGCAGACGCAGAATGGCGCGTTGAATGAAATAGTGTGTGTGTGTGTGTGTCGGTGTGTAAGATATAGAGGTGGAGAGAGAGAGAGAGAGAGAGAGAAAGAAAGTGAGGGGCACACGCGGGCTAATTCACGAAGCCGTCAGCGCGCTCCTGGCCACCTAATCAGCTACCAGCCAAAGCTTGTCCGTCGCGCGTTTTTCGGATCTGGCGAGGATCGTTTCCGCAGGGTTTGCCGGTAGCGTCGGAGCTCGGGGAGTAGAAATGACGGTGTTTACGCTGCCAGACATTCACATACGCACACTCGCACACGACACAGCGCCCACGCTGGCGCCATCGTACAACGACCCCGAGGCAACAAGCGCCAAAACGGCACCCGAGCGCCAGACAGCCCGGTAACGGCTTTCCGCCCACTCCTCCGAGAGCCGTGTCTCCACTCCATTCCTGCGTGACCTCCTCCCCCGTCCCTTTCCCTATACCTCCATCTTTTCGAGCAACAGCGTCCCAATGTCGTTTCCACGTGATCCTAAAAGAGCCCCGGCTTTGCGCTCCATTCCGGGGGAAAAAAAAAAGCTTGCGCGCTCTCACGTCGTACAAGTTTGGGCCAACGGCTAGCGTTAGCGGCAAAACGACAGTGCCGCCACTGGCTCTTAGCGTCACTCGTTTGATTCACTGCCCTTTTCTCGCCATTTCTCTCTCTCTCTCTCTCTCTCTCTCAATACTATCGAAGTGAGACGAGAAGGAAAAGCGCGCGAGGATCACGTGTCGCCGAGCGCCCACGCTCGACGGCGGGCCCGCGCCGGCTCCGCGAAAACCTGGTGCGTCGCCGTTTCCAGCGGCGGCTCTGGAAACTCGATGCCCTCTCGCAGTCTCTCTCTCTCTCTCTAACTGTTCCCTCATTTCTCCTTCGTTTTCACGCTTTGTTCATTTCGAAGCGATGAAAAGAATCAAATTGGTTCCCTTTCCTCTCTCTCTCTCTCTTCTTTGTTTGAAAAGCGAGCGAGTCTGGCTGCGACACCTGTTGCTGGGAGCGCGCTACTAAATTTTGCGGCGACGTATTCCCTTTGAGCTTGCGCTCCCACCGTAGTGGGCGTTTGTGCCCGGCATCCTCGTCGTCGTACTCGGTTCCGTCCCTGCTGCGCGGCGCCCCTGTCGGCACTCGCGGCCGATGTGCGGCGCGATCAATAATGGAAGGCACGATTCTCTATGCGGCGCGTTCCGTCTACGGGAAGTTGGCAGCGCTCGAAATCGTACCGTTTGCCGAGTCGCGTTCCTACGTGGCCGCTTGAAAAGCGAAAGGTGCAGTTCGAATCACTCGATGGCAACACTCCTGGATGAAGGGGTCCGGAATTCCATGGAATGTATAAACAACTCGGGGCGGAGGGTAAGAGGAAAAGGTAACGCGCCCCCTATTCCACGCGACATGAGTGGAAAGCACGCGAGACCGAATACTTGGCGAAAGGTCAAGGTTAGTCGACGCGCTGCCTCGGTAAAGCGCGGTGATGCCAGGTTCGACACCCGGACGTGAGCCAGTCTTTGACGTGCAAAGCTTTCTCTCCGAGGAACCCATGCCACAATGAATTAATGAACAAATTACCGACCGAACGAATTAAAGAATTAACGAATTAACGAGTGAATTAGCGAACTAATTAATGAACGACAGACAGACAGACAGACAGACAGACAGACAGACAGACAGACAGACAGACAGACAGACAGACAGACAGACAGACAGACAGACGGATAGACAGACGGATAGACAGACGGATAGACAGACGGATAGACAGACGGATAGACAGACGGATAGATAGATAGATAGATAGATAGATAGATAGATAGATAGATAGATAGATAGATAGATAGATAGATAGGTAGATAGATAGATAGATAGATAGATAGATAGATAGATAGATAGATAGATAGATAGATAGATAGATAGATAGATAGATAGATAGATAGATAGATAGATAGATAGATAGATAGATAGCAGGCCATCTAAAAGCGAGTCTGGTTCGCTATAACCTGCCAGGGTTGCCTACTTTGGCACCTTTGGGAGTAATTGTCGGCCAGTTTTGAAGGCTTGTGGAGCCGCGGTAGAAAAAGGATTACGTTAGTTACTTCGACACTTTTATGGCTACTCTTTAAAGCTACATATTCTGATGGAAACTACGAATAAACTAGACCTATTATACTGCTGAAATGGTACTTCAATGTACTGAACCTCCTGGGACGCGCCAGATATGCAAAGGCAATCACTGTTATTGTAAGAAAGTATTTGCTTCAAGCGGGTGACCAATCTCTTGCATATTGAAGATTCAAGCCGGATTGAATATTAAGTTTGAACTGCCGGCTTTCGGACACTCCTGAGAGTAACAATTCCCGAGCAGGAGAAGGATTGCCAAGGCAACCGAAGCTACATTTTATGGCTAAACTCCAGTAGTGGCTTATCTGTCATGTACACAATTGTACCCGATTTCTTAGTCGCTGATCAATGTGAACGTTTGCTCGCTAAGTTATATAAGGATTTCTCAGGATTTCTTACCCCTGGAGAAGTGAATACGCCAGTGAACGTAACTATATATTGCTCAACAGTTACGAATTTTGCCATCTCCCCAATCGTAGTAGTATTTTTCGATCATTTATCTATGTATTCCTATGCCACCAATCAATATTGTGGAGGACCATGGAGAGCTGGCAGCTTATCTTTGTCCTGTAATATAGTTAACGCGTTCAAGTCGTATATTTGCTGCAATCAAAAGAAGAGAAGGTGAGCCGCGAATGAACACTATCAAGGTGTTTCTCGCATACGTATTTCGTCGCCTGCGAATTTCAAAAAGAAAAGGTGCACCGAGCTTTGTGATGCGTGTTTTTCAACGAACCCACGGGGTCTTCAACGAACCCACGGGGTCTTCAACGAATCTGCAGCAAAAGGAACATTTCCAGTTACGGAACCAGCAATGTTTTTTTCTTACGTGGTTGCCGATGACTCTAAATTAGCTACTTTATTTAACTACATGCTTATAGCCTTCCGCCACCAGCTAGCTACTTTCTGAGAGTTTTTTTTTTTGCGTACCTCTGACTTTTCAAATCCTGTGCTCTGCACAAAGGAAAGGCGGGTCAAAGAAGAAAAAAAGCAGTGAGAAGCGCTAGCATAATGAACGTGCGAGGCTATGAGTGATGCATACAGCTGGCCAGCGCACCCACTCGATTCCAGAAATGTTGGCAACGTCCACGTTTCTTTGGGAACTAGCAACACGCGCAAAGCGTCGCAGGCCTTCAAATCTCTATCTCTAAAGATTTAACCCCTCCTGTGCCTTTGTTATCGGTAACGATGCGTTGAGACATACGTAAATCGACCAGACTAGTCTTTGGGCCCTTAAGGTTTGGTCGAATAGGCACAAACTAGTATGTTTTTTTTTCTTAAGCTGTCTGCAGCCGAAGGGAAAGAGAAAGAAAGGAAGGAAGAACAGCAGATGATATTTCTGGCTGGTTGCTCCGCATTGAGGAAGAGTAAAATGGGTAAGAAACGTTTAGACAAGAAGAAAAGCGGGAATGAAGACACTAATTAACCCAGATCAGCTAAAAGCGCCGTCGCACTCAGTGCGTCCAGGTGTTAACCTGGCGCACAGTTTCACCGTGTCAAACAGTTATATAAAGTCCATCGTCCAGTCCAGTACCTCATCTAAATAACGCAGCACCACGTTGAAAGCCTCTCGCGCTGATGTCGATCGACACCGATGTTCAAGAATACTAATTAATGACTGTGCAGGGACGACTTTTGTGCTGCTTGTTTTCGGTGCTGTGAAGACCGATGGTCGTCGCACGTTAAGGTGAAGCCACCCACGAAATAAGGTGTCAGCTTATTTTGCTGTGGTCGTGAAAATCAGGGTGAGCTTTTGAACGACAACAACAACAACAACGACAACAGCAACAAGTGTTATCAAGGAGACTGGTGTTCCTTCTTGAGTGTGGATTTTCGCTTTCACAAACTACCTCCACCTTCCTGGTTTCCCCAGAACTTCGTTACTCCTTCGATTCTTGTCTGCCTGAGTGCTACTTTCCGTCCGTCGAAGATGAAAGGCTTGACCTCCGCACAACTCTAAACCAGCTAGGCGGAAGGCCTTTCTCGTTGGAAAATGTCTTAGGGCCATCGTCTCACATATCACAGCTGCCGTAGGCAGCAAAACTGCCATTTCTGAAGAGTGCAGGACTCAGCGACTGCCTGTATGCAGAGTAGCGAATTTGCACTTCGTCGACGACGTTGAAGCTGGTCTTTCTCACCTTCTCTTGACGGCCCCTTCACCCCCGTGCAACTGCGCTGAGTCCTGGTTAACCTCCCTGCTATTCGTTTATCCATATATCCCTCACTCTGCTTTGAGATTAATTCGAACCAGCCCTGCCACATACCAGCCTACCGGTTAGCGTCATTAGTAGGGCGTCTGCTCTGCCTCGCGAACAGTACTACACAAGAATCAATATAACAGCTGCCGACAAGAAAACAGCATACCTCTTCAGTTATTGCAAGTAGACAAAAGTGAACATAGAAAAAAAACGTCAAAATAAGACAAAGAAGATAAAAGCATGCCAAGTTTCCATACATGTATATTCACTAGTACTGTTAGACCATCAAGTTCTAATTTCTCTTCAAATATTTGAAGAGAAATTAGAATCGATGGTCTAACACTACTAGTGAATATGCATGTATTGAAATTTAGCAAGCTTTTATCTTCTTTGTCTTATTTTGAAGTCTTTTTCTATGTTGACTTTACTCTACTTGCAGTAACTGAAGAAGGTACGCTGTTTTCTTGTTGTTCTTTACATCAAATGCCGGCCCACCGTTTGCGAAAACTACTTTAATTCCAAAAATGGCATCACACATCGCCTCATATTATCAGCCTCGAATCATTGAGCCATTTATTGTTTGCGGAGAAGCTGCGGATACAACTGCTGTCAACGTTTACAGTTTCTTTCAGCCAAATCAATTATTCAATAACAAAGATTTTCAACTCCAAACAGTGATCTGGCAGCGCGAACTGGTACGTAGAAGGCGGCCGCGAAGGTTTAAGGGTCTAAGTATTCAGCGATTGGTCATGCATGAAAGTCTCTCGACACTGACATTCCGCAAAAAAAAAGAAAAAAAAAGAAACGAAAGAAATATGCTCTACTAAGCTTTTCCTATGAAAGCGTATGCGTCGAAATGTCGTAGCCTTTCCGAGCTATATAGACATCCGAAACTTCTTTCGGGAAATTCGTTCTCCTAAAGAGGCTTGTTTATCAATTCAAAGCCTAAAGGCCCTCCGGTTGTTAGAGTTGGACGAGCGAGAGAGCATAAAGCGTCCAGAGAACGAAAGGTCACTGGGCAAACGTCATCCCAGCTTTCTGTCTGCTTTTGTCCTTTATTTAGGCGATTCAGACAGCTGGAGAGTTGGTGATCGGGTTTTATCTTTAGAGTCCTTCGCGCAAACCGTCGCCGAACGCTGTTATAGATTCGCGCAGATACCGCGAGCGTACGTAGTATGCGTCACTTGGAGACGTTTGGTGGACGCGTAGGTCACGAATGTACACTTTCCATTTCACTACCATGAAGCGAGGCTAGCAGCGCCGGGAGACCGTTTCCCACGGCGCTGCGTTTAAAGGCTGCCGATGGGCGAGAAATGCGAGATGCGTCGAGGCGACATCTGACGTCACAGAACGATAGAAAAGTACTGATCTTTGCTGATAAAGCCTGAAGATCCACTCTTCGTTGTCTAACGTGGCGTTATTGCAAACGTAGTGAAACGCAGTATTGCATATGCCGTGTTTTCTTTGTGTATATATTTGATGTTGTTTTCCGTGTTTTTTTTTCTTTTTCAAAAATGCAGCCGTAATAGCGCATAACATTAGTTTCCTTTCTTCGAATACACGTGCTAGATAGAACGTACATGCATGGTATGATTAATAAACTTGAACTGTTAAAGAGGCCTAATCTATGGAGGTTTTAAGTGTTGCGTGCACATACTTAACAATTCTTACGTACTTTTCGTTTTTGTTGCTGTCGCTTCTTTTGGGTGTGCGTCACACATTGAGTCTACTCGTATTTAGACATGTGCTTTGTTTATAGCCCTCCTTACTCAATGCCTTCCCTGAGGCCTGCAAGGTATTTCTAAATAAAAAAGAATAAAGCTGTAGCTTCTTCGTCACGCGTGTGAGCTGGAAGACGAAGCTGTGACCTCTGACATTATTTGTTCAAATATTTGTGAAGCGACACCATGCACCTGCTTCGGCGAACGCATAATACAACTCAATCCAATTCTAATTTTTCTCATTTTCATTGCAAAGAAGGGGTTGCAACTGAGTAAAGAAAGAGCTGCAATACTGTTCCCACTCCCTGTAAATCGCAGCAACTGTGCAGACATCAAAATGCTCTCAATCGTAATAGTGCAAACAAAATTTCACACATTCTTAATATAGGCAGACTACGAACAAAAATGTGTCATGTTGCTTTGCAATAAAACATAACTCGTTTAATTGGATCCTAACTATAGCGATATTGAAGCTATCAGCATCATACAACCACAGAACACCTTAGTAAAACGTCGTATGCCTGCTCCACAATTCTGATTGCTGGTATCTGAAAACATGAAAAGGATAGTGACTTTTGGAAAGAAAATACCGAATCATTTATCATTACCAAATCGAATTTATCGAAGCGAATACTAATGAAATTAGTCGTAGTGTTGAAAGAGTAATTTACAAATTTCACATTGGCACGATCAATGCTACATACAGTGCAAAGCACAACATCCCAAAGGCTGGCAGAGCTGTTTCTTAACATGGAGGCGCTGGTGCAGAGGAGGTAATCTTTGATAACACCGATAAAAAAAAATGAAACGCGGTACTCACCGCAAGAGGCTTTCTGCGAAGATTCATGCTCCCGATAGGAGGGCAATAGAAAAAACCATTAGGAACAATATTGGGCGTCGCAGTAATCAGAAAAGTTTATAGTTTTTGGAGGGATGAAGAATACCTGAATTGGGGATCATCGTGCCTCTAATCTCAGTCAAACGTTGCATTGATGCTGGTATTTCCGTTCTTCTGGAACGGCGCGTATCCGTGTTTCCGCAATTCTTTGGCTTTTGCGTGCGTTCGCGGTGCCAAAAAAAAAAAGGCTCGGTTACGACGAAGGCCAAAGAGACAGGAGTGCATGGAACGAGCGCCAAGTCACAAGTGAAATCTCGTTCGGATCTATCCATATTCTGAACATGCTTACTAATAAAAAAATCGCAGTGACGTGCGAAAGCGGAAGCATCGATTGCGATAGCAAGTTAGTAGATAGCTGTACGAATTAAGGATAGTAGTTTTATCGGCCGTATAAACTTGTAAACGTTGGCTTACTAACTAACTTAACAATGATAGAATATGTGAGCGTGACTCAACGAGGACGTAGAAACAGACACACAGTGTCGCGTTTACACATTCTATCATGGATTCAATCCAACTAGCCCGTCATTGTGTTTTATGCGAAGCATATTACTAGAGCTCAACCCAGCTCCTCAGGCGCGGCGGTGTCGCCGTCAATACCACGTGACACCGTGACGTCACGACAGAGGAGAAACGGGGCTCCAACTCGCGCCGTCGCTCGAGAGCTCAACCCAGCTTCTCAGGCGCGACGGTGTCGCCTTCAATACCACGTGACACCTTGACGTCACGACAGAGGAGAAACGGGGCTCCAACTCGCGCCGTCGCTTGCGGCGTCGCCCCCGCATCGGACGCGGTGAGCGTCGAGCAACGCAGCGTTCGGCGCGACAACGAAATGTGCGCCTGAGCAAGCGCCGCACGCCTGAGCCGACGCCGACGACACCGGCTTTTCTGCGACACGAGCTCCTTAACGCTGTCGCGTTAAAATAAAGGCTAGTATGCTTCGCATCCTGGGCTTAACCTTAGCTAAGCCAGAGCCATTTTTTTACTAAATAAACCCCACGGTGTCACGCGCTCACGGATAACCATGAATACATGTCGTTTGATGAGCACGGAATCTCGCCGTGAAAATTCTGGAGTGAGGTATCGCGGCAGCAGCAAGGGAATTAGCATTCGTGAATCTGGCGTTGCGACGCGAACGAAACGTCGAAAGCACAGCGCATACGAGGCTACCGGCACTACGCGCACTCTGCAAACATCGCAGATCGCTATGAAGATGAGGCCCGCGCGAACGCGCGCTTTGGCCACGTCGCAGATCGCCTTCAAGACCACGCAGTATGATGTTCAAGACACACGAGCGTCGCTGACGCGTCCCTATGGTGTCCGCCAAAGCCGTCTACTATGGCGTCCGTGATTCCCGTGACCTTAGCCAAAGCCACCTTAGTAGGCGCCGCGGTTGTCTCCACTTTGTAGGGGCGGGCGAGGAGGACATCGAGGCATCCTAGCAGCCGCCGGAGAAGAACGCCCCTCCTCCCTCGCCTGACCTCCCTGTCTCACGTGCCACATGAGAGGGCACGGTCAAGTGGAAAGTTGGGCTAGTTGGTGAGTGATCATCATACCTTGCTGGTGAAGCAGCGCACTGACATGGGCACAGTGAAGACAAACAGGAAACGAGTGTCGTCTTTTCCTGTTTGTCTGCACTGTGTCCATGTCAATGCGCTGCTTCACCAGCAAATAGAGGGCACGCTTCCGGGCAGCGTTCCTCGCTCGCGTACGCGAAATTGAACCGCGTTCGCCGGCTCACCCTCACACTCTTTCACTCATACGGAACCTCACGGCAGCGGCGACGGCAAGAATACGCCTGTAGTGCCCATATAATTGCTATCGCAATAAAAAAAAAATGGCAGTGGCTTAGCTCAGCTATTCCAGGATATACGTAGCGTTAAGGTACGGTTATGCTTGGTTAATCTCTTGCCTTGCTTGCTAACCTTAGCTTATCCGCCTATGGCATTGTTTGGCCTGGTAATTCAAATGCCATGGTCTTTCACATACGTCCCAAATGTGTCCAAACGGATTGTTCACAAAGTCCGAGAGGAAGAGGGTAGACGCACTCGCACTTTCACCGAGTTTCATAGCATGATCAGTGCACCGACGAGTCTTGGGATCGTCTGTGACACTCTCTTGATCATGCCGCTGTTGGTGGGAGGACATAGCACAGCGTTGAGCTTCTTGGCAACTTCTTTTCCCTAGGCATTCTTCGTGTTGCTCCGGTGTCTCGACCGCACGTTTTGCCTTGGCACGCTCGTTCTTTCGACGCTCGACGGCCAACTGCCAAGCGACAACCTCGGGGTCTGAAGTATTTAGGTTTTCCAGTCTTTTGCGCCGACTGGCAGCGGCTCGACTCTTTTTAGCCTCCATGTCGAGCGTGCTGCATCAGCCGTCTCTCCCGCGCATTTATACGCACGGTGCGCACTCCTCACGCATGCGCAGTGCCACGCGGCTAATGCAGCAGCGGATGCACACGGCGCCGGCGCGTCTGCGGAGACTGCGACGTCACACCTCTGGAATGCGCCGCAGTCGGCGGCGGTGAGGGCGACGCATGCGCAGTATGGCACGCGCACACGCACGCGAAGCTCGGCTCCAACCTGCGTAGTGTAGCTTTAGCTACAAAAGCATTGCATGCACCCCCTCAGCAGTTGTAGTGGTGGTTTTCAACAGCTTTAAAGGGACACTAAAGGGAAACAATAAAGCAGTTTAGACTAATAAAGCATTGTTTGAGAAACCTGCAGGCAGTCATTTCAAGAAAATAGTTTGAATATTAGATGAGAAAATGAATGTCCAAGTATCAGTATTTGAATTTCGCGCCGAAACGCCAGCGCCGGTACGTCAGCGTGACGTCAGCGATTCCAAAGTTTGTTTTCGCATTTGGGCCGCGTTGGCTGAATAAAAGTTCTCGAAACTTGGCATGTTTAATATTTGGTTCCTTTAGAACACAATGTAGTCAATCTGTACCGCTATATATAACTAGTAGGCCCTAAAAGATGCCATCAAAATCCAAGACGTCACAGCCCCCATGCAGGTGCGGGAACTCGAGTAGGCGTCGCCACCCGCATTTCGTTCTTGCGCTTTTTCTGGCTTACCAAACGTCTTATCGTTGTAAGAGTGGTGTTTTTGGTGTTGTAGAACGGTGATTTACTGATGCAGAAGAAATCACTTTTCACTTTAGTGTCCCTTTAACATTCACTTTCGCAGGGCGGGGATGGCGAGCCAATTGCTTTTATTTTGTACTAGCGAGAGATTGTACATGGTTTTTTGCAGCATAAGTTAGATAAAAGGCTTATGCTAGTTGTAAAATTCCATTGCGCCACATGAGCCTTTTTAGCAAAGTAGCAAGACTGAAAAAAATTTTTAATTAATTTACCTAGCTATGCTGAGAAACTATGTAGGCTGTACAAAGTTGTAAGTTGTGGCCCTGCCACAAAGATCGGCTCCAAAGGCCATCCTCAGTTGGTCACTGTGCGTTCTAGCGTCACCATGGCGCGCAGTTCAAGTTTGATTTCGTATGTAAGTGTAGAGGAGGCGGAGGAACTGTTGCGCGGTTTATTCCTGGGTGGTTCCCTCTGACAGGGCTCCACTGGCGATCGCGGCTCGCCAGGCCTGGTCGAGGGTCGCCAGTTGGCTTCCCAGGTCCATTTAGGAGAGTCTCGCCTCCCAAGACCACGTAGTGAATGTGTGTGTTGTGACTCGTGGCGAAATTGCGTCGCCCGGACGGTCGGCACATTCGTGTGTTATGTGCGCGAGTATCGCTGTGTGGTTGCTACACCAGGGACATGTCCGGCACGTGCAACTGTCTGGGGAGATTGCGTGTAGACGAGACAAGTGTGGGTATGTGTTAGTTTGCAGGCGGCGCCAGTCCCTTGCCTGGAGTTTATTGAGAGCTTTGTGTGGGGGAGCGTATTGCGTTCTTCCGAGACGTTGGTCCTGTAGTATTTGTTGACCTGTCGTTAATAACTCGTGGGTCACTCGTCGGTCTGTCGGTGGCTGAAGAACGGTGTGGTTTGCCGCTCAGCTAGTGAGACCTCGAGCTGCGCAGTCCGCCTCTTCGTTTCCCCGCAGGCCTTCGTACTCGAGACACCAGATGATACCGTGGGTCCATTCTAGTGAGTGACCCAGGATTCGAATGGCTTGTATAGGGAGTGTTCCATTCATGTATAAACGACACGCCGCTTGTGCGCCCGTAAGGACGCGGGCGGACCTTCCCTTGCTCTTGGCGTCGCGAAGTGCGAGAGCGATCGCTGCTGCTTCTGCTGCTGCGCTGCATGTGGCGCGGATGGAGGCAGAGACTACCAGGTTCCCCTGATTGACAACGGCGAGTGTGTATTCGGGCCCGCAACGTGGCGACGAGGGATACGGGCTAGCGTCCGTGTAGTAGGTATCTGGGTTTCTGAAGCAGCGTTCGTGCAACATGCGAGCACGCGCTGCTCTTCTCTCTTGAGTCAGTGTAGACGCCCCCCCCCCCCGTCTTCTATGGAGGAAGAAAAAAAACTGAGAAGAGCCCCCCTCGCGTGCTAGTATAAAAATGTGGAGGAAGTCACGTGACATTTTCGTTCTCCTTTTTTTTTTGCTGTAGCGGCCATGTTCTCGAGCCATAATGGCGGCTTTGTTACGGTTGTGTGCGCTCACACGTCTTGCTCCATGGCTTTAGTACTATGGCAAAGGTGTCGTGTGTGCAGGATTGCGTTAGTATCTGTGGCTTGTTCATCTGTGTTATCTAGGTTGGGCTCTCCCCGCTGTTGTTGTGGCCAGGTGGGTCTGGAAGAAGTAAAAAGCGCGGAGCAAGCGCACATGCGCCGACGCGTACGCCACGCCACGGGCGAAGGACGGCGTGCGGACGTATTTCCCGTCTTCGGCGGATTCATGCTAACGAGTCATCACACAGACTTAAACCGCTGTGCTTCAGATTACGTACGATAAACACATTGCGTGTCAGTGACAGCTGTGCAGTGTTCTTGCCCTTTGACAGCGGATGATGCATTTGTGGCACGCAAAGCAGCCATGTGGAAGGATGGTAAAGAAGTGCCTGCTGTGAGTGATGAAGGAATGAACTCCTTTTACTGCAGTAATCTCGAGGGGCGCAAGGAAGTCAAGTTTGGCGGATGCGGTGCAAGAGTGTACCAGGCCCGACAGAAGAATGTACGCCTGTGCGCACGTGAAACGGCTGATGACACGTGCGTAGGCAAGGTCAACGCGCTAGCGACACGCATACGCAATTGCCGTTCGTCACCGCAGAACTTGGTTTCCGTGAAGCTTCACTTACTATGACAACAATGTGCCTGAGATCGCAGTGAGTGTATTTAAACGCGCAACGACAATCTCCTCTGCCGGACTGCTGGTCGGGGTGCCGTGGCTCATCCCGCCTCCACTGCGAGTGGCCGCCCGAAATGTGTTCAATGAAGCAAAACGATTCCGGGGAAGCCACGGCTAGCATGCGTGTTTGTTCTCACAAACTGCAGGTGTGCTTGCCATAGGTCGCATCGCGATGGAATACATGGCGACTGGACCGTTGGTCAGGTTTCTGCGGCGCGCAAATGCGCCGGGCAGCGCGTAAGTTGGCAACCGCGCGACCTTACGCAGAGGCCGGTGCGTTTCCGCCTGTGGTAGTGGCAGCTATGCACCTATTGTTGGAACCTCAGTGCTGACACCCGTTGTTGCAAATGGGTCGCAAGCCCCAAGGGTAGCGTTGGCCTGGTGGCCTGGGGCACACTGGAAGCATCCGAAGGTCCCAGCAAAGCATGAGGCGACTGCTAACAGAACAACTTGTTTATTCTAGCATCGCAAAGAGCGGGCGGTCAGGTCGACCGAAGTAGAGAGACGGGAGAGCACGTTACTCAACAGAAGAAATCGGAGCCTCTCTCCTGGCGTCCGGGGGCAGCTGCTCTTATACTCTTGGCGTCGCGGGCAAGAAGGAAGGTCACGGGACGACACCACGTGACAGCGGCGACGGACGGACTGATAGACACGTTGGGACAAGGAGGTGACGCATCAGCCGGGCCGGCGCCGGTCAGACCTCCTCGCTTCACACTGGGGGAGCTCCTCTCCCCGGCTGCCACGCTTTGACAAGCGTGGGCACACACACACACACGCACACACAAAGACACGTGGCACTGAACATGCCGGGACGCGCTCGGCGGGGATGCGTCGCGGCCGCTCCGAACGGGCCAAAATGTCCGCCGCTTTGAACGACGCCCCGCCGTCCGTTGAATCCGCGCCGGCTACACCGCGCGTCATAGGCGAAACGTAACAGACCGCCCCGCCAGGGGAAGGAGATCCCGATGGTCAGGGGACTGCATCCGCTGTCCGGAGGGATGTCGCTCGATGATACTCATAACCGACGTCGGTCGTCCCTCGGCGTTTTTTGAGCGCAGCGCACCGAGAAGGCCTCGTTCTCACGTTCAGGTTCACACAGGACACTGCAAAGTGACTTCGGGAGAGTTCTTATTTTTCTCTCGTTCCTAGCAAGCGTTAGAACTACGCCGAAACTCAGCCGCTCAGTCAGCAAGCACGGCACAAACCTCACTAAGCCATGCCAGGCTCTTTCCCCTTTTATACTACTGCCTAGTTCCTTACAGTAGTCTAGCAGCACTCAGAACGCGTCCACAAATCGGAAAATTGCACTAGAAAGCATATCATCACTTTGAAACACTACACAAAAGCAATATGTTAAAAATCCTGCCTCAGGAAGAAAAACATCAATAACAAACAATTTTGAGGCTGATTCCCACGTTAGGGGCTTCGACTTAAGCCATCGGCGTTACCGTTGAGACTCCCCTTTTTGTAACGCACCTCAAAGGAATATTGTTGTAAAGCGAGGCTCCAGCGCAGGAGGCGGCCATTTTTGGGAGAGATGGTCTGCAACCATTGGAGAGGGCAGTGACCCGTCTCAATGATAAACCTCGAGCCGGCTAGGTAGCATGACAATTTCTGAACGGCCCACACGAGACACGCACACTCTTTCTCGGTGGCGCTGTACGCCTGCTCACGACTGGTCAGCTTACGACTAGCATAAAGGACGGGGTGTTCTACTTCTCCATTTTCCCGTTGGCACAGTACAACGCCCATGCCTCGCTCACTAGCATCGCACTGAACAACGAACCCTTTTGTATAGTCGGGCGATCGTAGCACAGGCTGGCTTGTTAGGGCGCTCTTTAGGGCGCTAAAAGCTCTTTCCTTTGTCTCGTCCCAGACGACTGTTTGCGGCTCTGTCTTTCTTAGAGCATCCGTCAGGGGAGCCGCGATATCAGAGTACCTGGGGATGTACCTCTGATAGTAGCAGGCGACACCTAAGAACGACCGAATATCGGTCTTCGTGCGCGGTTGCGGAAAGTCTCGCACAGCGGCCACTTTTATTTCAGAGGGGCGGCGACGACCCCGACCAATCACGTGACCGAGGTAGACAACCTCGGCCTGTGCTAACTGGCACTTGGGAGCCTTGACTGTCAAGCCCGCTTCGCGCAGGCGGGTTAGCACTGCCCGCAAGTGTGCCATATGCTCAGACCAGGATGCGGAGAATATCGCTACGTCGTCTAAATACGGTAAAGCGAATTCTTGCTGTCCCCGCAACACTTTATCCATGAGGCTTGAAAAACAGTATGGCGCGTTCTTCAAACCAAAACTCAACACTTTAGGACGGAATGTTCCCATTGGGGAAATGAACGCCGCATACCTACTAGCCTCTTCTGTAAGTGGAACCTGCCAATAACCCCTGACAAGATCTAGGGTGGAAATAAACTGAGCGCTACTAACTTTCTCAAGGCGCTCCTCGATGTTAGGGATCGGATAAATTTGATCCTTAGTTATGGAATTTAGCCTGCGGTAGTCGACACAAGGACGAGGTTCCTTGCCCGGTACCTCAACTAAAATCAAAGGGGAGGTATAATCACTCTCACCCGCCTCAATAACACCGAGCTGTAGCATCTTCTTTACCTCAGCCTCCATAATATCGTGCTGGCAGGGTGACACTCGGTACGCCTTGGATCGTACTGGCTCTGGGGAGGTAAGTTCTATATCATGGGTAAGGACAGAAGTCCTACCAGGCCTCTCAGAGAACTGACCTTGAAACTCTTGTAAGAGCTGGCGCAGTTCGGTTTTCTGCTCAGGCGACAGCGGTGCTTTACTGATTAAGTCACTAATGACTTGATCGGTGTCTTCCCTGTTCGTCACTGAGCCTAGTCCCGGAAGCTCGACCGGAAGTTCTTCGGGAGCGTTTACCATCATACACACTACTGCTTCCCGTTGCTTATAGGGTTTGAGCAGATTACAGTGGTAAACTTGCTGTGCTTTCCGTTTTCCTGGCAGACTCACCACGTAGTTAACGTCCGACAGTTTTTGAACAATTCGTGCTGGGCCCTCCCACTGCACGTCGAGCTTGTTCTTTAGCGATGTGCGCAATATCATGACCTCATCGCCCACCTCAAAACGACGGGCCCTGGCTGTCCGATCATAATAAACTTTGGCCCTCTGCTGGGCCTTTGCCATTGCTTCACCTGACAACTCCTGTGCCCTTCTTAAGCGTTCGAGGAGCTTAAGCACGTACTCCACCACGACTGGGTCGTCGCCCCTGCCTTCCCACGATTCTCGAAGCATGCGAAGCGGAGACCGCAGCGAGCGACCGTATACCAGCTCAGCTGGCGAAAACCCCGTAGCCGCATGCGGCGCGGTCCGTAATGCAAACATCACCCCAGGCAGACACAGCTCCCAGTCAGTTTGATGTTCAAAACGCAATGCTCTCAACACGCGCTTCATGACGGAGTGGAGCTTCTCAACGGAATTCGACTGGGGGTGGTACACTGAGCTGTGTAACAGCTTTACCCCGCACCTTTCGAGAAAGGCTGTCGTCAAAGCGCTAGTAAACACTGTGCCCTGATCTGATTGGATTTCCGCAGGAAAACCAACTCGCGCAAATATGGACAGTAGTGCATTGACTATCTCAACTGAGCTGAGTTCTTTAAGCGGCACTGCTTCAGGGAACTTTGTCGCTGGGCAGATCACAGTCAAAATGTGTCTGTACCCCGTGGCTGTTACCGGCAGAGGTCCCACTGTATCAATAACGAGCCGTCTAAAAGGCTCCGTAATGATAGGTACCAACTTCAACGGCGCCCTCGATTTGTCCCCTGGTTTGCCCACCCGCTGACAGGTGTCGCATGTCTTCACAAAGTGGTCTGCGTCCCGAAAACACCCTGGCCAATAGTACTCTTGCAAGAGACGGTCCTTAGTTTTCTTAACTCCTAGGTGTCCGGACCACGAACCCCCATGAGACAAGCGCAAGAGATCCTGACGGTAGCACTGAGGCACGATCAGCTGATCGAACTCCACTCCCCTGCGGTCTACATACTTCCGGTACAGGACCCCACCTCTTTCCACAAAGCGAGCATTTTTCTTGGCGATACCTTCCTTGACAATGCAGCGTATGTTTTCTAGGCTGCCATCCTTCTTTTGCTCGGCTGTCAAAGCCGACCGGCTGACTTTTAGCAACCTATTAAGTCCGTCTGACGTAGGCGCGATGAGCAAATCTTCAGATAGCTCTTCTAACTTTCCCGTGTCGGGCATTTCCTCTCCAGTATCTGGTGCCTTTAACGCTACAGGCTCAATTTTATTCAGTTCGGGCGTGCTCTGAATATCAGCTTGCTGCGCCTCTGACCCTTTCTCATCGTTCGACAACGTCGGCCCCGCAACTACCGCCTTTGCAGCGAGCTCCCGAACCTTCGATCTGGTTAAGGCCTGAACGCTAGCCTCACCAAACAAAAGCCCCTTCTCGCGCAGGAGGTGATCGGACCTGTTCGAAAATAGGTACGAGTACTGGGGGGGCAGCATAGATGACACTGCCGCCTCCGTCTCAAGTGCTCCGAAAGGACCTTCAATAAGCACTTTTGCTACGGGCAGACACACACTATGAGCTTCCACGGCTTGCTTGATCCACGCGCACTCGCCCGTGAACATATCGGGTTCTACGTAAGAGGGGTGAACTACATCCATCGTAGCTGCGGAATCGCGAAGCACTCGGCACTCTTTCCCGTTCACGAGGAGGTCTCGCATGTAAGGCTCGAGAAGCTTCATGTTCTCGTCAGTGCTGCATAACGACAAAAACACGACTTTTGTTTTTGTTTCTGGACACTGCGCCGAAAAATGACCCGGCTTCTGACACGTATAACAAACGCGCGCTTGCCTCGTCTCGAACCGCTTTCTGCGTTCGGCTTCGGCTGCCGCCGTCTCCTTACGTTCGGTCGGACTGCTTTCACTCGCGTCCGCACTACGTGTGTCCCCCTTTGCTCTCATGGGCGTGAACTTCGGCCTCTCAAACTTGGAGCCAAATTCACCCTTTTGACCGTCCTTAGCTTCGCGAGCCCGACGCGTCACAAACTCTTCGGCTAGCTCAGCGGCTCTAGCCACCGTACTAACGTCTGGCCTATCCAAGACCCAGTAGCGCACGTTCTCAGGTAACCGACTATAAAACTGTTCTAGCCAGAAACACTGCAGAACTTTCTCGTGGTCACCAAACGCTTTCTCTTCTTTGAGCCACTCCTGCATGTTTGACATTAGCCTGTAGGCAAACTCTGTATACGACTCACTTTTGCCTTTCTCATTTTCTCGAAACTTCCGACAGAACGCCTCCGCGGACAGCCTGTACTTTTTTAGCAGACTCGATTTCACTTTGTCGAAATCCTCTGCCTCCTCTCTCTCCAAGCGAGCGACAACGTCGGCCGCCTCGCCGGGTAACAAAGTGAGCAAGCGCTGTGGCCACGTTTCCCGAGAGAACCCCTGCTTCTCGCACGTTCGCTCAAAGTTAACCAGGAACAAACCAATGTCCTCTCCAAGCTTAAACGGCCGCATCAGGTCAGTCATTTTAAACAATACTCGTTCTCCTGCACCGTGTGCCTGACTTCCAATACGAGCGCGTTCCATCTCTACCTCGAGACGCTTCATTTCCAAAGCGTGATCGCGCTCTTCTTTTTCTTTCTCTTTTCGTTCTTTTCGTTCAAGCTGATCTTTTTTTTCTTGTTGCTCTCGCTCTTTTTGTTTCTCTTGTTGCTGTTCTTTAAGTTCGCGTTCCTGTCTTTTTGCCGTCTCCCTCTCCTCAATGGTCTCAAGGCATTCCGACAGCTCGTCATCCTCAGCTCCTAACTCAAGAATAGCCCTTAGCAGTTCTGGTTTTCTGAGTTTGTCTGAGACATCCAGACCCAACTCTCTTGCAAGCTCCAACAATTTCGGTTTGCGCAACGACTTCAAATCCATGGCTGCTCTGAATGCTGCTTTCTCTACTGCCTACTATTGCCTTGCCGCAACTAACCCGGCAGCAACGACAACCACAATTACCAGCTCTGTTTCTGACACTAACAAAAGCCTGGCAAAACTCAGAAAAAGAAAGTCCCGCACTCACCAAACCTCGCAGCCGAGAATTCAGCGCAGTCGTTCCGCTGCAGGCAACCAGTCATCACACAGGGCTTGTTGCACTGCTCCCGGATGGTCGTTGTGCTCAGCATACAGTCAACCGCATATCTTCGCTGCTGGCCTCCGTTGTCGCGATCCCACCGCTGGCAACCAGATGTTTGAACCTCAGTGCTGACACCCGTTGTTGCAAATGGGTCGCAAGCCCCAAGGGTAGCGTTGGCCTGGTGGCCTGGGGCACACTGGAAGCATCCGAAGGTACCAGCAAAGCATGAGGCGACTGCTAACAGAACAACTTGTTTATTCTAGCATCGCAAAGAGCGGGCGGTCAGGTCGACCGAAGTAGAGAGACGGGAGAGCACGTTACTCAACAGAAGAAATCGGAGCCTCTCTCCTGGCGTCCGGGGGCAGCTGCTCTTATACTCTTGGCGTCGCGGGCAAGAAGGAAGGTCACGGGACGACACCACGTGACAGCGGCGACGGACGGACTGATAGACACGTTGGGACAAGGAGGTGACGCATCAGCCGGGCCGGCGCCGGTCAGATCTCCTCGCTTCACACTGGGGGAGCTCCTCTCCCCGGCTGCCGCGCTTTGACAAGCGTGGGCACACACACACACACGCACACACAAAGACACGTGGCACTGAACATGCCGGGACGCGCTCGGCGGGGATGCGTCGCGGCCGCTCCGAACGGGCCAAAATGTCCGCCGCTTTGAACGAAGCCCCGCCGTCCGTTGAATCCGCGCCGGCTACACCGCGCGTCATAGGCGAAATGTAACACTATATAACACCTAAATAAAGCCCGCCTTCGTGCAAAGCGTTCGCAGCGAGCCTTTCCCGTTAAACGTTACGGTTACATACGCTCCAGTTGTCGGAAGGAGTGAGAAGCAGTCAGGGATCTTTGAATGCTATCGCGTTCCACTCCTAAACGCGAAGCTTAAGCGTCCTCCAAATGTTTCCTCACGACTTATGTTCTGTGTCTTTTCCAACATTAACCACTCTTTTCAGTAAATTGCGTGTTCGCGTTTTCCCTAATCCTGACCATCGTTCATCCGTGTCTGTCGTGAAGGTTGTTTGCTGTATGAAGATTCGTAGTTTGAAATACTTTGTGGCATACTCCAGTGAATGCGAGATGTGAATCGCATAGCTTGTCCGTGTGTTTCACGGGAAAGCTGCAATCGAAAAACAGGAACAAATGAGATTGGAGCTAGCTGTTATAGATGCGTAGAAAAAAGTTATTGTCTTTGTTAGGCATAAAATTGATGAAATGACTGCGATGTTTGGAAAACATCATTAACGTCAGCGACATTTAGGCAAGGTAGAATTGAACTTTTCATAAACTGTATATTATATATTTTTTTAGGATTCCGCCTAGTTAACTAATTAGTCTTAAATAAATATTCAACTTCTCAAATATTATAATTAGATGAAAAGTGTCAATGAGAAAATTGTAGAGCAGCATGGAAAACTACCGATACAGCTTTCTGTTGCTCAATACGTGCTACGTAAAAGTGTTTTTCCGAGCGATAAAGAACTCTTTCAGTTGTTTGAGTTGCAGGAGTGATAACCTTAGTGATATCTCTCCTTTAATAGGGGAATATAAATATCTCCATACAACAACTCCATCCGTGAAAGGAGCTCGAAAACATCACAGAGCAATAAAATGACTCTGTCGCCAAACGGCAATCTTACGCAGATAACGTCCGCCGATATGAGCGCTGTTCAAGCTGGACACCCGCTCCATACTCGTGATTTCGCTTTGTCACGAAGTTTTCACTGGGTTCCTCTGCAGCTGTCACGTGCAAAATCCCGCGGTAGTTGTCATATGTCGTTCTCGGCCGTACAGTGACACGAACGCCGCGACCAGCGGTTCGTCAACTCCGGACTGGAATTTCCGGCCGGGCGACTAAAGTGGCATCGAATCGCAAATGTTTTACCGATGTGCTAGCATTCTCCGGTATGGACATTTGTGATATGAATCCGTTGTTCAAAAGATAGCAAACTTGAGCATTGAGACTCTTGGCGCCTTATGCGCTGCTTCTTCCTTCATGACGGCGTCACATAGCAACAATTTACTTAGAGAGTGAGCGTACCTATATTAAAGTAGAAGTTACTAGACAGCTTTAGTTTAGCGGGTTTAGCGGAATAGCAGGATCGAAATGCGCATGACATTGTGATGCGCGTTGGGACAGTGCCATTTTCAAATTGCTTCGACAGTCCGGTCTCCGGTAGAGTGGTTCAGTTTGCTTAGAAACTCATCAGTAATTGTAAATAACCATTAACTGAGGTACCGAAATGGATAGCTACTTTCATTTTTCATGCCTTTAATTTTTGAAATCTTGGCTCAAGTTATGTGGGACACCATTTATATTAGCCTAAGATCTTTCAACGGTCTGTGACTTGGCTTGCGCCTCTGATTCGGCACCTGCAGATAGCGGACCAGAGACGAGGGAAGTCCACTTAACCACTCTTTCGCCTCGCCTCGTATATGCAGGCTGATCTTCAGGAGTCGTCACTAAACGTCGACATCCCATAGCACTGTCACAACACGAATGAGCTGCGAGGCGGTTCTCGTTTTACATAAGGAAGTGCAGTTACGTCACCCGCTGCTTCGTACACTACAGTTGCCGCTTCCCGGCAAATGCAGCCGTAATCTTTACCGCGAAACGCTACCGGCGAACGCTATGTGCGAAAGCGAGCTTTCTGGTTCCGTTCTTTTCGTTTCCCCGCTCGGCTGGCGCCGCCGCTGCCGCGGAAGCCGGAGGCGAGTGCCATCTGGTGGTGCTGCAAGGAACCCAGCGGCTCACGCCGCGCGCGCGTCCCGTGATCGGTTGAGCTTTTGCTCAGGGACACGACAGACCCGGCGAGAGGTAGAGCTATACAACTTCGGTCTAAAAAGACAGCCCACTTGCGCGATTTCGCAGAATAACAGCCCACTTCCTAGCGAAGCTGTTTCTTTCAGATAGTTGCCCTACCAACTTCAGCTACTCGCAATGAAACCAGACACATTAAAACGTTGCCCGCACATGATTCGTACATTCGTCCGCTGATGCATTCATTTAAAACACAACCAGCATATAATGCTTTCTGGCACCTAATGCTTAAAACATTTTTATCAAAGGCCGCATATCCTATCACCCACAAACATTTAATTTCGTATACACATGACACCCCCCCCCCATAGGTCTATTTTCATAAAATATAATATCGATGGTTCTAATTCTTACAGTACAGCTCGCTATACACTATTCTACAAGAAAAACACGCGTATAACGCTCTGCAGCAGTTGCATAAGTAATTTTTTGTTAAACCTGTAAATAGCACAAACGCACTTTGAATTTTGCCTACACATCACCCATAGTTTGCGCCCTCTTTACACAAAATAATAAAGAAAGCGGATTTATTTAGTTAACCGAGCCCACCGCGGCCAAGCGCGTCGTACAACTCATGTGCAATCCATGAAAATAGGGTGAAAATGAGGGCTGAGTAATTATTAGGAAAACCAATGATTAATCCAAATACATTAAACTTTCTTTATACGCTACCCTTGAAATGTACCCCATTTATACCGTACGGGAACTCGGTCCTACGTACAGTTCTTCGAGGACAATTTCAAACATTGCGTATAACAGCCATATAAAGTGCACCAAATGTTCGAGCTTGAATTAAGCATTGCATGTTAAACCGAACACTACTCCCATCTGCAAAGCTGCAAAATGTATGCGCATTCAGTGCGTTAGAAAATTACTGCTTGAAATTTTTATATCGCAGTTAGGTATCTGGAAAATGAACTTGCGCCTCCAGCACCCCCAGCAACGCGCTCCTCGCATTAACGGATGCCAATCTCAAAGGCCGTTCTTTTGCGTTCCGCAAATACCGTAAGTGATTACAAGGATCCGGCAATACGTCACGGTCGCCATAAGTCATTTTGTTTTGTTTTGTTTTGCTTGGCTTTAGCAGTCAGCCCGAGATAGCTTCTACAGGTGTTCTTTGGTTTATGCTGCATTTGTTTTGTTGTTTGTGCTGATAGAATTGCGGGCAGAATTCAACTGCTACACCCTTGCAGCGCCGTTATGCAAGAGCATATGGAGCAAGGCGTTCCGATGTGGTTTCAATCTATTTTGGAGCAGACGACACAGCGGAGTCTGTTTTGGAGCAGACGACGCAGCGGCTGCGCCTCACTTCGTGACGGCATACAGTACATGCCAGAATGGCGGTAGCTATCGCTTCACCGACATCTAAATTTCAATTATGTTTTAGTTCAATTGAAATGTCGAATTAAAATGCGCGATCTGGGGGGATTTCTTTTTCTCTCTTTCTTTTTCTTTTTGTGCGTATAAACACTTTGTTCCCTGTACCCTCAATCAGAGTGATAAACTGAATATAATGGAACAGCATGTCATGTCCGATTTCATAGGAACCTCGTAACTGCCTGAAGCTCTTAGATCTTCGCCTGCACATCACCCATAAGATATCCCTTATTGCCTCGAAATATCCACTTCGCTGCCCGTTGAGTTCTCTCAGGACATTGGACAAATTTTCCACGCTGTTCGTAAAATTCGTTTCTAACGACCTGAAACAATATTATCAGAATATTATTAAAAGGCAGTAGATAAGCTACGCGCTTTAAAATTTGTTCGTACATCATCCACAAGGTGCGTTCTATTTCTTCTATAAAATGAACAAACTTTTAGTTCACAGCCGAGACTGGGAAAGCTGAGTACGAACCCCCGTACCAGTACGACGCACAAACTCTGCAGAGCATTTGTTAATTATCATAAAAGCTCCCTAGTTGACTTACTCATTTCCAACTTTCGGTCCGCGGTACCCTTCGCCCCTTGTTCTCCCTAGGTCAGTGGGCTAACCTTGTAAACGTATCATTTAGCGTCTTTAAGCAGGCAGAAAGCGAGGGCTTAGCAACATTGTATCAGCCGTTTAAATCGCACACGCTTGGAACTTTCCTTAAATACAAACTGGGTGAATAATCGGCTTCTCATATCACACTATAAAGCGCTTCTTTAATAGCCACAAAAAAGTGTTTGGAAAAAGTTTGTTTCAACAAAAAGACGATATGAACACTTAGTCACAATGGCGGCATAATTCCACCAAAACAACAACACATACAAAGTACGAGGCATTGTATACACGGTACGTTTTCAAAGAAGTGTCCGAGTCCTCACTCACTAATATATCCATATAGACCCACGGAAACGCACAGTTAAACAAAGTATTTGTCGCATTATATAAAATAATGTATAAATCATATTTTAAAAATTGGCAGTGGCTTAGCTTGGCTATGCCAGGATATACGTAGCGAAAGCTAAGGCATAGGCATGGTTAGCCTTGGTTAATCTTGATTGCAAGTCCACGTTAGTCTGGTTGTCTAGCTATGTTGCGCCGTTTAGCCAGTCATTCGGCGCGCTGTTCGTCTGTTTCCTGTGCGATTCGTTTCCTCTTCATATCGTTCGGATGTCGATTCCAGGCCTCCTCCTGCTATCAGAATTGTCGCCTTCCGTACTGCCGCCTCAGCTGTGGTTGCGGCGCACGCGAGCTCTCCTTTTCATTCCTCCGACATGCTATCAGGCATGCGACGCAGCTGGCGAAGCGAGCGGAGGCGAACGCAACGACGAGGAACGCGTTGTGACGACATGTGCCTCCTCGGAGCACGGCCACGGCCAAATCACAAGTTCGCGGCCAGTAAAGCTTTCGCTTTAAACTTGACCGCCAATCCACTACTGTGAAGAGGGGTGCTAGCGAAGCTCGGAATCCGCGGCTCTTCGTTGTCGTAACGCCTCGGCTACGTGCTCCCTCACAGCGAGGTCGGCGCGTCGACGAAGAGCCCGTTATCGAACGAGTTCCCGGCGGCGTTCATCAAACGGCGCCTGTTCTTCAGCCGAATGCGTGACGCACTGCCGACCCTTCGCAGCTCCGGTAGTGTTATGATGCGAGACACACTCCTCACTCTCACGCTACCCAGACACACGACTCCTATTGGCGGAGAGAATAACGTGAGTAGCGCGGCGGCGCAGCAAGATTCTCCAATCAACGGGTCTATTGCTTGCTTTTTTTTATATAGCAATCCCTGCACGTGTTCACCTCCGAGAGCAGCAGCCGGCGTTCATCAAACGCCGCCTGTTCTTCGCCCGAACACACAACGCGCGGCCAACCCATAGAGAAAGAAATGGCCAACCCATCGCAGCTCCGATAGTGTTATGATGCGAGAAACACTCACTCTCACGTTACCTAGACACACGACTCCTATTGGCGGAGAGAATGACGTCAGTAGCGCGGCGGCGCAGCAGGATTCTCCGTTCAACGGTTCTATTGCTTGCGTTTTTATATATGGCAATCCCTGCACCTTTACAGCTTTGAGAGCAGCCGCTGTTTCAGCGTTACATCGTCGGCGCAGGCAAGCGTAGAAGATTGAAGACTTCAAAGGTTCACGAAACAAAATACTTTCTCGTCGTGGCACGCCATTGTTTATTTGTGCAACTCTCATTGTCAATCTGGGAACTGCTATGAATCTTACAAAAATATCTGCGATCTTTTAGGATATCTTACTGCTACAAAAACATTTACAGAGCATTTTCGTTCATATCATTAGTATTTTAAATCGCCGCCTCTAATACACGAAACATTTGGTTAATCAAAGCTGCCTTTTCCTCCAATTGATAATTAGCTACCGGCGTTACAGGCCCAGTTCTGCATTTCCCGCGGCAGCTGCGGGCTCTTTATGGCGTAGCACAGCAATACGGCATAGTTGGATGCCGTTCATGATGAATAGAAAAAGCGCGAGAAGAGAATACGTCAAAAATGATTACCACGAGGAAGCTTTAGCTTGAGCCCAACTCCGTGTCGCCTTTTGAAATACATGTAGAACGCAGAAATACTTTTCCGAGATAACCCTTGGGCCGGTTTTAGTGAAACTTATTGCATGTTAGAAAGAAGGTTAAATTCTAGTGACTGTTTGAAGTCAATGTCTTACTTCGTGATTGAACTTTTTTTACAGAAATTGCGGAAAATTAATATGTACTAAAGCAAGAAAGAGCTAAGTTACAATTCCGTAACTCAGCACAAAGAACAGACATCGCAGTTCAGGAAACTGCACCGGTTAGAAAATCCAAAGTGGACAAATTTCACATAATAATTTACATCTTGCGTGAACTTGTTATAGTGTGTAGTGGCGAAATTAGGAGCCATGAATAAAGGGAAAATGAGACATCCACCTGTTCGTAGCAATTGCTACAAAGGAAACCCATACGGGTTCCTCGAAAGAAAAGCCTTATAGTTGAAGAAAAATTCGTCCTGGTCCGGGACTCGAACCTGGGACCATCACCTTTCCGGGGCAGCCGCTCTACCATCTGAGCTAACCAGGCGGCTAGCAGATGGCAGGGCGAAGTCGAATTTGTCGACAACACGAAGCAAAGGCAAGAGTTTGACGTAGTAGTTCAGACATGTACAGCACATCAGTTTTGTCCGCTTTAGATGTATTGTTAGATGTAACTGACAGAATTGTGATATTTTTATTGCCCAGTTACAGAGTTCTAAAGCGTGACAGCTTCTGTTTCTTTTTATGTTCGCGATTTTCAATAATGTTTGTAAAAGAATTACAACATTAGTCGAAATATCCCAATTCCTGCAGTCAGTGGGTTTTAACTTTCTTCCTTTAATATGCCACTAACTTCGTCAAATTTGCTGCAGTGGTTACCGAGAAAAACGATTTCCCCTTTTTCTTGTATTTAGGTATGAGCCCTTGAGCTAAAGCTGCCTCTGAACGGCACATCCGGGTCTCCACTTTTGAGCGCTCTATAGAGCGCTCTCGCGGAGCGCTTTACATTCGGCTGGTCTAACTCGAGCGCTCGAAACACATTCGGATGGTTCACTCAGAGCCCCGCGGTCCAACTCGGAGCGCTCCGAGGCGCCCTCATTTTGAACCTGTTTGCTGCTAGGATTGGCGTTCAGGGCAAGGAATCCACTAAACCCATCGACGTCTACGTCAGGTTGCAGAAAATGAAGGAAAAGGGTTTATTAGCTTAGTTACACGGCTCCAGTTACGGAAGCCCACTCCATGCAGGAGCAAGTTAAACGTCTCGGTTCACATCATGACCCTCTGTCCCCTCACTCTCGAAAAGTATACGCTCTTATTCCCGTCGTCTTCCCTAGGCGAGTCGACTAGGGAATCTGATGACTGTCCAGCAGCAAATCACACTCGTCGACTCCGTTGCAATACCACGCCCATGCTGTCAAACTTCGCAGTAACTCCGCCTCCGACGAGACTGGTTTAGAATATGTGGCAAGAAAGCAACCTTGGACTCCCAGGTCGTCGACGTTGTTCCCTTCCTTTCCATCCTTCGCTCAGGCTGCCAGTTGACGGGCTGGGTGACGGCTTTTCGTGGTATCCTTCAACAGTCGGTGTCCACGCTGCCTTGACCTCTGGATAGACGCTGATGGTTTGGTGGTGGTTTGACTCGTGGCAAACGTCTCATTGACGCCCTTGTGATGTTGAGACGTAACAAGCCTTGGTAGAGTTACTGCATGGGCTCCTCATTCAGGGAACGCAAGGTCGTGGGGGCGCGACCGAGATCTGGTGGAATTAGGGTCGCGGTGGCGGCTGCAACTTGCGTTACCGGCGTGACGTCAGCGGCGGTGGGTGCGCGCCGCGTTGTTCCGCCATGTTTGTTCCCAACCAAAGACACGTTGACGTGTTTCCGCTTCCGGTCTTCGATTGCTCTGTCGAGCTGCTGCGAGTTTGGCTTAGGCATTTTTTCTCTGGCTTCGTTCGGAGCGCGATGCGAGTCAGCCGAATGAACCAAAGGTAAGCGAACATCTGGGCCTGCCCCCCTTCAACGTGCACCCACCGCAATCATTTGCTGTGAACGACGTCCATTTTTGTTCCGCGTTCTCTGCAGAGTAGCGCCGACGTTCTTTTTCGGCACGTTAACGAAGGCGTTCTTCCACTTTTGTGGCCAAGCGGTCGTTGACGTCGAAGTCAGCGTCGTTCGTCCGGTCTTCCTGGCGGGCCTGTCATCGACGGGTGTTCCTCGCGGGCATTTGGGGTGTGGGTGATGTTCTGTTCCTTCGTCACTCTGTGTGTAGCACCGTACGCGAGAAGTCACGCAAACGTCCCCTCTCACTGTGTGCTAAGCCAGACGACGTAGCGTGTCCGCTGTTCAGGATTGGTAGGCAGTGGCGCAGCAACAGGGGGGGCCGGGGGGCCGTGGGCCCCGGGTGCATGGGGCCAGTACGGGGGGGGGGGTGTCATATGCGTCTGAAGACACCCGAAAATTGTCGATATCCTCGCCTTCCTCGACTACACTCGGGGAGGGGGGTGGTGACAGAAGAGCTATCGGCCCCGGGTGCCAGACGACCTAGCTACGCCACTGTTGGTAGGGATAGCTTCGTGCCAGGAAAGAGCATTGCGTTGGTGTCCACTGGCTGTAAATGAAATGGGCTTGAGAACACCGGGACAGCTTGTGCTGAACCAGGAAGGATTGAAAGAACGCCGTCGTTCAACCGCCGAGAAAGCAACAGTACGCTCCACCTAGGCCGCTCTGTCTAGGCCGCTCTGTCTGAGCTCCGCCCAGCCATGAACATGAACTCCAAATGGTTATTTCACAGAAAAGGAACGTGTCATTCACACAGTAAATGAAAGAACGTTTAATTATTCATTGGTCTGCGGCCGCTAAAGTGGCGTCTACCAGTTACAAGTAAATGCCACTGTGCTGCAGTTAGCATGGTCGATAACGAAACTTCGCAGCGGCTCTTTCAAATAAATGTTCCTTATCTCTGACTTCTACTGTGGCTAACGTTCCTCTAGCAATATGTGTAGAGATCACTATGCATATTTGAATACTGTCCTTGTATTGTTGGATGATGTCATTTTCGCTTTACCATAGCTCTTAGGCGGATCCTTGATTTTTATGTTGCAAATGTGCATTACTATTCTGATGCATTGCACCTGTTTCTTTTTTTTCTGTACAAATTGTTTATACGTAGTGTCCTAGTTTGTTTCACTTTGCTGTATGCAACCCACCCCCCTCGCCCCTGTACTGCCTTAATGGTGCTGTGGGTGAGATAGTAAACAAAGTGTGGCGAGGTTTATTGGAGTAGTCGAGCGATAACCATAAACACAGCGGCCACAACGATAGCTCAGCTGGATGGGCCAAGCAGTGGCGTAGCAACAGGGGGGGCCGGGGGGCCGTGGGCCCCGGGTGCACGGGGCCAGGAGGAGGGGGGGGGGTGTCATATACGTCTGATGACACCCGAAAATTGTCGATATCCTCGCCTTCCTCGACTACACCCGAGGGGGGGGGGAGGGGTGACAGAAGAGCTAAGGGCCCCGGGTGCCAGACGACCTAGCTACGCCACTGGGGCCAAGTGGCCGCGCGACGCGAGATGGCGATGGAACTTTCTAGTGCCGTTCTTCTTACTTACGAAATAAATAAATACAGCGGGCCTTTCCGGGCCGTCCGATGAATCCGCTCTCGCGTCCATGCAAGTAATGATAGCATGAGGTTCTCAGATATAATAAACAACTCG